>NC_069004.1:26619136-26622192 GCF_001194135.2 Octopus bimaculoides
TATATATATATATATATATGTATGTATATATATCAATCAGCTGTAGAAAGGAGTTGCGACGTCACTGGTGCCAAGCTCTATCGGACTTTGTCTTTCCCTTGGATAACACTTGTGGCGTGAAGAGAGGAGGCCGGTATCCATGGGCGACTGCTGGTCTTCTATAAACAACCTTGCCCGGACTTGTACCTGGAAGAGTAACTTTCTAGGTGCAATCCCATGGTCAGTCTTGACCGAGGGGGGCCTCAGCATATATGTATATATATATATAAATTTAAATAATAGGTGTCAAAAATTGAACATTAATTTGATTAATATTAATTTAAAACCAGTGGCCTAGCAAACTGAAAAATCTGAAGATTCAGAAAAATTATATTACATACATATAAGAGGGATGATGTATCATATTATATATATATATATACGACGAGCTTCATTCAGTTTCCGTCAACAAATCCACTCATAAGTCTTTGGTCGGCCCGAGGCTTATAGATGATAACTGCCCAAGGTGCCATGCAATGGGACCAACCCGGAACTATGTGGTTGGGAAGCAAGCTTCTTACCACACAGTCACGCCTGTGCCTACACACACACACACACACACAAACACACACACACACATATATATATATATATATATATATATATATATATATATACAGTGATGTATGTGCAGTTTGTTCTTCGTGATATTAAGACTTTTCAAAATTAAAGCTAGATATTATTGTATGTTTGTATATTCTGTTGTTGTACTATGAAAGACCGCTACCCTCCGGTAGAAGACGGCCTTTATGACAATACCACAAAGACCGAATACAGCTCGTACAATCAGAGGCGCTAAATTATCACAGTTAAGTAAAACACTCCAAAAGCTGTAACATCCTTCTTTCCTTCCAGACATTTTATTCCTGAATGGCGTTGCAACCAGGTTTTACCACTTCTCTCCGTCTTCCATTCTCTGTGAGAGGAAACCATCATTTCATTTCGTCTTCCGGGATACGGAAGCGAGTAGAACTCCAGTAAAATGTTGCCAGTAGCAATGACATCACGTGTGCATCTGCTGCCATCATTATTTAGAAAATAGATAAACGATCTGTCATTGATGAGAACAGCGAGCATATAAATTGGACGTAATGAATTAGATCAAATGGTGATCTATTAGGACATCTACAACAGGAATGGAATAAAATGATTGTGTGAACTTTCTATGGATCATTGAATTTTCCCAGTACATTGGGTACATTCTCTTCACTGTGTTTCCCTTAGAATGCGTGAAGAAATTACCTCCAAACTTTTCAAACAACATGTAAATCAAAAGTTTTGGGAGAAGACAACAGCCGATTTCACACAACGACACAAGTTTATCTTCAGTCAGGCTGAAGCAAATCTTATGCTACGCTAACTTTAGAGAGAATGCAAGGCACACATGTTGCTTGCGTTCTTTTTTCAAGAGAGAAAGATTGCGTTGTGTGTAGTAGTCTAATCTACAGTTCGATGTATAATAGAGGGCGGTTCATTCATAATTAGTCACAGGCGCAGGCGTGGCTATGTGGTTGCTTCCCAACCACATGGTTGTCTTCTATTATAGCCTCAGTGCGCGATCGTAAGGTCGCGAGGCCGATTCCCAGTGGCGTGTTGTGTCCTTGAGCAAGACACTTTATTTCACGTTTCTCCAGTCCATTCAGCTGACAAAAATGAGTCGTACCCGTAATCCAAAGGGCTAGCCTTGTATATTGTGTCATGATGCGGACTCTTCCAGAGAATTACGTTAAAGGTACGTGTGTCTGTGAAATACTCATTCACTTGCACGTTAATTTCTCGAGCAACCTGTTCGATTGATCGAATCAGCGGGAACAGTCGTCGTTGTAACTGACGGAGGGGCTTCCATCTATCGAACCTCTACTGATATTGATTCTAATTCTGAAGACATTTATTGAACGCATGCATTGATACCAACACCTCACAGGAAGTTCCATTTTCTGTGAGCACCTCAAAAACCACGTATTCACACATATATACACATATATATCCGTGTGTATGTGTTGGTATAAGCATTACTGTATATGAATATGTTGTATGTGTGTCTGAGTTGTATTTGTATGTGCGGCGTTGTATGTTTGTTTGTTGTATACGCGTGCGTATGCGTGTGTGTATGTGTGTGTGTGTGTGTGTGTGTATGTGTGTGTAAAGAGAGAAGATAAAAAGAGAAATTTCAAAGCTCTTTAACCAAATAACTTCACCAAGAGTGAATTCTTCTTTACAGTCGATAAAATGGAATGAACGAGATGAACCTAGCACAAACACAATATCACACAAATATACTCATGCTGATACATAATATACACACATCCCTGATAAATATATATATTTATGCACACATATAAACATACACTTCTACACAATAAAATACATAAGTAATATAATACATGTATATCATTTTCTAATTCTTTATGAAGAATTCTTTCCTCTTTAAAACCGATGTAACTATACATGCGTGCGTATATATCTGAGTGTTTAGATTTTTGTGTGTGCATATTTGTGTATGTGTGTCTGTGTGTATTTGTTGGTCCGTGTGAATGTATGTATGTTTATGTAGCTTTCTGAGTATGACTGTACGTGAATTTGCGTATGTATGCGTGTGTCAGAATAAATATGCATTTATCAAGAACATGCATACATATATATATATATACACGTGTGTATGTACGTGTGTAGAGAGGGTAGTGTATGAAAATAAATTCTTAAAATGGATGAAAATAAAGTGGAAAGTCAAGTACTACATCTCTATTATCTCTATACGCATCCATTTATGTGATATATGAGTTTATATATATATATATATATGTATATATATATATATATATATATAGTCATAACGCATATACTAAGCCTTCCACTGGGCATATTCGCGCAAAGATCAGAAGCAAAGCGTTTAAAATATTTTTCTCTTACATTTTTATGCCACCATTTTAACTTATAAACACACGTCTTTGTGCATATACATACATGGATTTACGTTACTATATACATACATATCTGTATTTATATATATATATATA
>NC_069004.1:26623348-26626999 GCF_001194135.2 Octopus bimaculoides
ATATATACATATGTATACACATGTGTCTGTCTGTGAGTGTATGTATAGATGTATTCATGTATGCATGTGTGTGTGTGTGTGTGTGTGTTAGTGTGTGTGTTAGTGTGCGTGCTTGTGAGTGTGTGTGTGTTAGTGTGTGTGTTAGTGTGCGTGCTTGTGAGTGTGTGTGTGTGTGTGGAAAACATAATATTTGTAAACAAACCCGAAAGGTTTTGCAAGTTACAGAGAGAAAGCTACTATGCAAGACTCATAGTAACTTACAAAGCCTTTCAGTTTTGTTTCCAAATAGTATATGTAGTATTATACAGTTTAAGTATATATTAACTAAATTTGTCTGACATTGATTAGTAAACGTTTGGCCCAATAGGATGCACAAGGAACTGTGTTATCGTTGATTTATGGGTTCGATTCTGGTTGGGGTTAGCCCATCATTTTTCAGTCATTTGTTTTGTATTTAAAAATTATCGCTTCAAATTGGAGAAGAAAATATTATTATTTTATTATACAGTTATTTGTGTGTGTGTGTATGTGTGTGTATACCTAAGCACGCAGTCATACATTCATACATATATAGTTGCACACACACATCTAGATATCATTGAAGTGCTGTGAACAGATTTTCAACTTAATTGGCAGCAAAATGCCTCATTATTGAAATATGTTAGAATATGTAATTAGGCACACACAAACATATATACATATATATAGATAGTCGCACACTAATGTACGCACGTATACACTCAGAGAAACACACACACTCACACAAACTCCGTCTCTCTCTCTCATACACACGCACATATACATACATGCGTATTATGGTCAAGTAAATCTGATATTATAAATAGAAATGTAATGACTATAACCGATATCAAGTTAATTTATATATTCTAACAATATGGAAGATGAATTTTGAAATAACCAGTAATACCTGCTCGCACGTCCGCTCAAACATGTATGCATGTATGTATGTGTATGTATATTTATATCTTTGTGTGTGTTCATATATATATATATATATATATATTATAATAAAAGGGTAAAATCAATAATAATTTTACCAGGTATTCAGTGCGGTAATAAAAAACCTCGTAGGTAAATTTTACAAAATATTTTATAATTATATACATAATTATAACAATAGATCGACTTTATGCCTCACCGTGCACTGTAGAAATAGACGCTAAAGCTCCTATTACCACTTTAACATCTGCGAGAATAACTCACTATATTGCTCGCCTACAATATAGTGTTATTCTCGGAGATTTTAAGGTGGTAATAGGGGCTTTATCCTCTATTTCTTGCAGCGCGTGGTGAGGCGTAAAGCCGTTCCCTTATTATAATTATGTATATAATGATAAAATATTTTATATATATATATGTGTGTGTGTGTGCGTAAAGGAAAAAAGAAAGAGGAGTGGTCGCATCCTTCAAGATAAGTTTGCTAAAGTATTATGTTATATATTTAATCTCACTCCGATCATGTTTGAGAGCTCTCATAATCATCGTAGTTACCATAAACGAAATATATAACTACGATTATATATAATTTTACTGGATAAATATACCAAAATTATCTATAGCGTAACACGTATTGTTAAGACCGTTTAAATAGGCTTGAGTGATATTTGGCTGCACTTTCTGGCAAGTCGAGTGGCCACGTAGAAATTCTCTCCTTGCGTTCGTGTAATTTTGTTACCGTAGTATTGATTTTGTTGTTCTTTTCTCGTTGTTGTGGATATTCTTGGTGATTATTGTATCCTGCGGCAACTGCCAACTTATCCTCTGTCAGTTTAATGAGATTACATCTGGTCGATCGGCTAACGTGCCTGAAATAATAACCAAATCTCTTTCAAATCGCACTAAACAACAACTACATAATCTTTGGCTTACAAGATTTTTAAGAGAAACTTTTTCTGATGTCTGCATTTAGAGTTTAAACCTTATTTCTGTTAGAATATATCCTTTCTTTTATTTATTCTTTTACTTGTTTCAGTCATTTGACTGCAGCCATGTTGGAGCACCGGCTTT
Organism: Octopus bimaculoides; assembly: GCF_001194135.2. Taxonomy (NCBI): domain Eukaryota; kingdom Metazoa; phylum Mollusca; class Cephalopoda; order Octopoda; family Octopodidae; genus Octopus; species Octopus bimaculoides. The sequence goes on from NC_069004.1 coordinate 26,625,377, forward strand.
CGTCGAGTAAATCAAACCCAGGACTTATTCTTTCTAATCTTAGTACTTATTCTATAGGATTGTTTTGCCAAACCGCTAGGTTACGGGTACATAAACACACCAGCATCAGTTGTCAAGCGATGATGGGGTGGACAAACACACACAAATACACACACACACACACACACACACACACACACACACACACACACACACACACACACACACACACACACACACACATGACGGGCTTCTTTCTGTTTCCGTCTACCAGATCCACTCACAAGGTTTTGGTCGGCCCGAAGCTATAGCAGAAGACACTTACCCAAGGTGCCACGCAGTGTGACTGAACCTGAAACTATGTGGTTGGCAAGCAGCTACTTACCACACAGCTACTCTTGCGCGTGTGTCTCAAAGTAAACTAAATTCCTATTAAACAGCCTTTCAAAACATAGCAAATATTAAGCACAACCATAAATGAATTGTTTCCTTTACAGATCAGCTTACTGTTCAGTCTTCACTTACACAGTCAAAAGATAACGATCACTGAGCTTCTCATTCGGCAAGATTTCATATGATGTATGTATTTTGGTTCAAAATGATCAATTGTTGATCATTTAAAATTATTTTCTCGTCAATATCTCGACGGGACATTGTTTTGTTTTATACTATTTCATACACTATTTCCAGAACAAATGAAAAATGAACACATTTTCCATATATATATATATTTATTTATATATATATATATATATTATATGCGTGTGTGTATTGTGTGTGGTGTGTGTATGTGTGTGTACATATACATACTGTTGTGTCTGGGGAGAGTCACACTGCCTTAATATCTAACAAACTCACCGGTTCAATTCCCACTCATTCAGCTTTCATTTTATTTTGTCTTCCACACATTTTCGTTGCTTTTGCAATCTTCTCAATCGATGTTGACACTGAACCTTGGAATCATGTGGTGAGTAAACAAGCCACTTACCATACGAGGGGTTGAAAATGCAGAGGTCTTTTAAAGATGTTTATTGACTTGACCGGTTTCACTGCTATTAAAAAAGATATTCAAAAGTAAAGTGCAAGACTTTGTGTAGCTTTTGTGGTGTTAAAAACTAGTTAACATAGATGTATTAAAATACAGTGATCGAGACTTTGACAATGATAAGAAAATGTTAAGAAATAGAATCTTTGACAATGATAAGAAATTTTAAGAAATAGAATCTTTGACAATGATAAGAAAATGTTAAGAGAGGCTTTGTGCATACATAAAAGTGTTCAAAACAGCTTACATAAAAGTGTTCAAAATAAGTTCATAATTGTTTATAAGTTCATCAGAAATCAGAAATTTTTATACGCGTAGATACAGAAAGAATTTGTACACAGTATTTTATAGGAGAAAGCGTGTATTGCTTTGTCAAATGTTCATCAGAAATTATAATTGTTTATAAAGATTTTAGAGGAATGACCAACCGTTTCTGTTCATCTCCAGTCTTGTGAAGAAGTCAATAAACATCTTTAAAAGATCTCTGCATTTTCAAAGTCTCTTCCCTATATATTTCCACTCGTGCGGTACCTTCCAATTTTACTCTGTTATATATATGTGTGTATGTGTACATATATATATATATATATATATATATA
>NC_069004.1:26627009-26627841 GCF_001194135.2 Octopus bimaculoides
TGGCACCTTGGAAAAGTGTCTTCTACTATAGCCTCGGGCCGACCAAAGCCTTGTGAGTGAGTTTGGTAGACGGAAAACTGAAAGAAGCCCGTCATATATATGTATATATATGTGTATGTTTGTGTGTCTGTGTTTGTCTCCCCATCATCGCTTGACAACCGATGGTGGTGTGTTTATGTCACCGTAACTTAGCGGTTTGGCAAAAGAGACGATAGAATAAGTACTAAGCTTACAAAGAATAAGTCCTGGAGTCGATTTGCTCGACTAAAGGCGGTGCTCCAGAATGGCCACAGTCAAATGACTGAAACAAGTAAAAGAATAAAAGAATAAAAGAATATATGTATGTATTTACTCGGAGCTGTAAAGAAGTGAATAATGACAAAATAAGCTGATCATTTGTGGGGAGGATGACTTACATCTACATTCGCTTCAGTTACCGTAGTCGTGTATCCATGGACCTAGGAATAAACAATTATCTTTTGAGTTCCATTCGCTTATACCTCAAACATAAAGTGAACTACATACTGGGGTCTCCGATGAAGCTATAAGATGATACTCAGGTGCTAAACTATGAGTCTATTACAACATATACCAGAAACAGGTGTGTGGCGAATTAAGTTCATAGGAGAAATGTTGCTTCCTTTGTCATCTCAATTTCTTGTAACCATTTTGTACTCAACTTACGTCTGTTTCTGAAGAATATGTATACTGCGTTCTACACAAGGTTATTAGTATTCCAATGCCTAAGAGAAAGGATCTTGTCCCTTTTTGTATCATCTAACTGTTTGGATGTTTTGTTGTCGCCTGTTGCGTTTTTGTTCCATTTTTGTAT
>NC_069004.1:26627851-26629622 GCF_001194135.2 Octopus bimaculoides
ATATATATATATATATGTATATATATATATATATATACACGCTAACGCAAGCACACGCACATATATAGAAATATGCATGCGTCCGTAGATGTATAGATAGACACCGCCTTTGCATCGCACGGCCAGTGGAGAGACTGTAACACCAGACGAATCATCAATGTTATCAGCAGGCTTAACTACTGCAGTAAGGTCAGGAAGAACTGACTTGAGGAATTAACCGAATTCCAATACGTTTACTTCTCGAAGTTCTTTTAAGAGATATTGAAAAATATATTTTCCCTTCGGTCTGTAACGTATTAGTAATATTTCTGAACATCGATTCTCTTTGACAGCTGAAGTTACGATATGGTGATAACTAAGGATTCTCACAGAAGCAAAACGTTTACATTCCTTAGGTATTTGTTTTACCTCTACATTATTCTCCCTATATCTGCTGTCCTCAAAGTAAACTTCACTTCACACCCTGATCCTTCCTCTGTCAATCTTGCCATCCAGGGTTCGTCTTTGTCTCTTCTACCTAAGCCGTTTCATTGTTTTCTACGTTGCCTGTTTCGTTTGCCCTCTTGAAGCCTAAGATAACAATTCTTTGCCTCGACTTCAAGGTCGTATTTCAAAGTTACAGCGTACAGAATTATTTCTCAGACATTATCTAAAGTAGAAATATGCTGTGCTGTCTATGAATCCCTTAAACAGAATGTTGCATATTAGAGTTTTTAAGTCATGAAGTTTGCCTACCTCTTTAATCACAAGAACTCTGTCCCAAAACTCTCGTTGCCATAATCTCTTAATAATTATGACTCCATCTATTGTTGTTCGTGGAAGAATCATTTGCTGGCAAGAACATCTAACCTATTTTACGTCAGTATTATAATTCAGAAAAAGAAATCCACCGAGTCTGTACTTAACATTGTGCAAATCCGAAAGTGCTTACTTTTTAGCATCATATACTTCTCAAATTCACCATCGACGTACCAGCATCTAATCTTGCTTAGAAGTTCTATTTTCTGGAACTTATAATGGCAAGTAGGCCATTGTTCTATATCTGGAAAAAAAAAACTTGGAATTAAATCGAATCCTGGAGCAAAGCAGAGCTATTAGCGATTAGGCGAGAAAGAAATTTGACAACAAAAGAAAAAAACGTTATTTCGAAATTCGTCAAGAAAGCTACTCAGCTAAAGAATAAAAGGTGGATGTAACCTATAGGCAAGTATTTTCGGCAGGATATTCGTATGTCAGACACGTTCTATAATTTTGCTGTAAGCGAGGTGACTAATAGAATTTCTGTAAAGCGAGAATCTACTGGTCTCTAAACTTTACGAAGGCAATACTAGTGGTCATTAGGGAGACAGCGAGAAATAAAATCTCAGTAAGCAATGAAATCAGTTCGTTCGACCAGTCTTATTCTTTCCAATGAAACGCTGTGTAACAATGCAATTGTTTACATATATATTGTGTATTAAATTCAGTTTGATTGAGAAATAAACACTGTTGACTGCAATCTATAGGATTATTCTGAAGTGCATTATTACAGAGTCACATGAAAACAAACACAAGCACATATGTGTATACACACACACACACATACACATACACGCACGCACACACATATAGTTGGAATTTACAAAAAACAAAAGACGAAGAGGGGTGTGTAAACAACAAGCAGGTGTATTAGTTTAACGCTCGGGAAGGTGAGAAAGTCTTTTACGTTTCGTGCCTACGCTCTTCAACAGAAAGGAACACGAGAAAATAAACAGAGAGAGAGAGAGAGAGA
>NC_069004.1:26630162-26630966 GCF_001194135.2 Octopus bimaculoides
TATATATATATACGTATGTGTGTGTATGTATGTATACATGTATACTATGTGGTCCAACAGATTTTGTGCCTACCAAATTACGTTCGCATAGAATGGAATTGACTAAAACGAGGCCGTGGCGGGAAAGAGAAACGTCAGCTCGGTATCATTGAACATTTGGAAAGCATCAGAAATCACATGGTTACAAGACAAAAAAATCTCAGTCACACAACAGCAACAGTTGTCTACTATTAGTTGTAATTCCTTCTAGCCGTTTCAACGAACGCACAAAGTGAATCCTCGTCAGCTCGATTCTAACACGAATGATTTTCAGTTAATGTGACTCTGAACGACATCCAGAAAATCTATGTATGGCTCACAACGACATTTACATAAATCAGATTATATTTCTGCATAATCACAACTAGAAACAATATATATTTACAGAAGGAAAATAAAGAATAATAAATGGAAATGAAAGAAGTAATATTTTTTGTTCTATTTATGGATATTTTTGTGAATTTTCTTCAACTATTTCACGATCTACTACATCAAGGTTTTTATTTTGTTTCTGCAATTAGTTAACAATTCTCACTTTCTCATTGGACATCTATGTGTGAATAAATACGTGCTTACTCAAAGAGGAATCTAAACGTGTATATATCTATATATGTATATATGTGTGTATGTGTGTCTGTGTTTATATTTATGTATATATGCATATATATGACATAATATATTCATATATATGTATGTATATATATGTATATATGTGTGTATGTGTGTCTGTGTTTATATTTATGTATATATGCATATATATGACAT
>NC_069004.1:26631957-26632422 GCF_001194135.2 Octopus bimaculoides
ATATATATATATATATATATATATATATATATATATATATATATATACACACATATATATATATATATGCATATGACACACACGTAGACATGGTGCGCGGATGCACATTCAAAAACGCCACATGCACGCGCAATCACACTCACACACACACATACATATATAATCAAATATCAATCACTATTTCGTTTTTTTTTTTTTTCATTTAGTACTACCATCTGCCTTCGTTTGCTGAATATATTTCTTTTGATAATTGAAACACCAACGAAACCGCCATCTGCTCTAAGAGTTAGGAGCAGCAACATCAACAAGTGAAGAAGTATGAGCAGTAGGAACAACAACAACATAATGATTTCAAATTTTGGCACAAAGCCATCAATTTTAGAGGAGGGGTATAATAACTATAACAAGAACAACTATAATAATAATAATAACAATAATAATAATAATAATTATAATAATAATAAT
>NC_069004.1:26633828-26634944 GCF_001194135.2 Octopus bimaculoides
AATTTTAGAGGAGGGGTATAATAACTATAACAAGAACAACTATAATAATAATAATAACAATAATAATAATAATAATTATAATAATAATAATAATAATAATAATAATAATAATAATAATAATAAAATTATTTTAAAGCAAACCCGTAATTTTCTTATGGTTTCTTAAACATTCTCTAGAACAACACTACGTACAAAACCTAATATGTAACACCCGAGGCATAACACCAACATGAACTTCTAGTTTGTTGTGTCTTGAGGTATCTGGGTGAGACTTGGAGCAAAGCAAAAGTCAACCATAAAATAATAGTAATAATAATAATAATAATAATAACAACAACAACAGCAACAATAATGATAACAACAGTAATAATAATAACAATGATAATAACAACAATAATAATAATGATGATGATGATGATGATGATGATGATGATGATGATGATGATGACCTGTACAGGTAATTACAGTAAGGAGGTGAGGTAGGAAAATGAGAGCTGTCCTTATAAATTCTGATGTGGTACACGTTATAGAAAGGGAAAACGTTGGAATGAAATCTAAGCTACGGTTTCTATTCTGAAGGTAGGCAGCTAAAAAACGAGACTGATCTTCTATAGGTATAAATATCAAATGAATGAAAGTAATATATGACCATGTAGCAGATAACTGCATTTATTGTCCTAAAACGAAATGGGGGTGGGCGAGTCGGTGGTGTGTTGGCTCATATTTCTAGGAATTCGGATACTGCATATTTGACCCGAAAGATTTTTACACATACGGCATTCCTACACCAGAGTATCCCACCGAATTTGTTTTTTCCTAAGTTTAGGGAAAATGGGTATTTTGAAAGGAAATGAAGAAACATAATAATCGTATAAAAATTATCTCCCTTAGACAGGTCGTTTATTTTGGCACTGCTATATGTGCAACATATAGGAAAAGTGCCTGTAGGTCCGTTTGGAGAGCAGCTACAAACTAGGGACTAGTTCCATTGTCTTCAGTGTAAAATTTTACACAAGAATTAGCTTTTAGTTTTTGTACAGATGCTGTAGTATTTCTTGCTATAGATGGACGGACAAACAGACAGATTCTCACAGATGTTAATTTTTATTATATATA
>NC_069004.1:26635079-26640380 GCF_001194135.2 Octopus bimaculoides
TATATATATATATATATATATATATATATATATATCCACACAAAGAATAGAAATTCGCTGCAAGGCGGGCGCAGAGCAGGAGAGATCTTCAGAGGAAGAACTCCCATCCGTCAAATGTTTCAACCCTTATACCTGACAGTCTACGGGAGCCGGGCCCACCCAGATCACCATAACTCCTAGATGTCCTCCTGCTATATTGCAAATCCTGTCTCCAGCAGGATTTGAACCTGGGTCGTTCTTTTGTTCCATTTTATTCCTGTAAATAACCAAGGGAATCCATAAATATGCCCATTGATCATTCCTCTTCGCCCATATCCACACTGAGCTCTTTTCAGCAACATCAGACAAGCGCTTAATTGTGACAATTCTTCTGCGGCCTTTGACAATATAATATATTATAATATAATATAATATAATATAATATATATGCATATTATATATCAAAAAATAACTTTTCTTAGGGTATTTTTCTTCTCAACGTCGTCTTTCTCTGCGTTCGTGCATTGGAAATATTTCGTTAGTTCACCTTGAATTTAACTGAGTTTGGATCGTATTGAAAACATCGTGCTTATACGCATTTTCAGATATATTAATTTCAATGATATTTTCTGTATCTAGATATATATTGATAACAATTGTCGGCTTTGTGAGGGGGATTCTACGATTAAAGATGTGACTTCCTCTAGCCGCATTTTTGTTATATGCGTGACTGTGTGTGTATTCATGTATATGTATATATGTTTAAATACATACATATCTGTGTGTATGTAGGTATGTATTAATGTCTACACACCACAGATCGGTGTCAGTTTTTGTATTCACTCTCCAAATTGGCACAACTCCAATTAAACTAAGATATCTTCCTCAAGATTAGTCGATATGTATAAAATTATGAACTAAGATCGGCATAACTGACTTTACTGAAATTATATTAGCGCTAGGCTACGTGATTCTGAAGCGAATATCATAAACACACTCAAACAGATGCTTGCCCCACTCGGGACTATTTTATTCCCCATCGAATTAAAGAATCATTCTTGTTTCTATCGCTGAAAAACATGCGGTAATTGACTCTATTCTAATTGATTCTAACTGACTCTCATGTAATTATATTTGCGCATACCTATGGGTCTCTAAAGCAAACATCATAAACGCAAATGCGCATCGTTGCTTCGTTGGTGTTATTTATTCTGTACTGCAAAATCGTCAACATGTAGGATAATATGCTTAGCGTTATTTCTTCCGGTTCTTTATGATCTGAGTTCAAATTCCGCCTTAGACGACTTAGTCTTTCATCGTTTAGGGGTTGATAAAATAATTATAGTTGAGCACTGGGGTTGCTGTAAGGGAATAACGCGGACCCTAACCTAAAATTGAGTGGTTTTGTGCTAAAATGTGTTGCAATTATAAGGCAGCGAGCTGGCAGAGTCGGTAGCACGCCTTACTTAGCGGCATTGCATCTCTCTTTACCAGCTGAGTTCAAATTCCTCCTTTGTCGACTTTGTCGAATAGCCACCAGTTCAATACTGAAGTCGGTGTAATCGACTTACTCTTTCCCTTAAAATTGTTTAGCAGCAGCAGCATTAGCTTTGTCTATACGTCCTGAGTTCAAATTCCGCCACGGTCGACTTTGCCTTTTCTTCTTTCGGGCCGATGAAATAATTATTGATGAAATAATTATTGCTGAGTATTGGAGACGATGTAATCGAATAACTCGATCCCTTCTTTAAAATTGTTGATTTTGTGCCAAAATCTGAAGCAAATATGAAGCGGCGAGCTGGCAGAAACGTTAGCACGCCGGGCGAAATGCTTAGAGGCATTTCGTATACCGTTACGTTCTGAGTTCAAATTCCACCGAGGTCGACTTTGCCTTTCATCCTTTCGGGGTCGATTAAATAAGTACCAGTTACGCACTGGGGTCGATGTAATCGACTTAATTACTTTGTTTGTCCCCTCTATGTTTAGCCCCTTGTGGGTAATAAAGAAATAAGAAACGTTAGCACGCCAGGCGAAATGCTTAGCGGTATTTCGTTTGTCTTTAAGTTCTGAGTTCAAATTCCGCCGAGGTCCACTTTGTCTTTCATCCTTTCGGGGTCGATAATTTAAGTACCAGTTGTGTACTGGTCCATCTAATCGACTAGCCCCCTCCCCCAAAATTTCGAGCCTTGTACTTTGAGTAGAAAAGAATCGTTAGTACATTGTACAGAATGATTAGGTAACATTACGTCTGTCATTACGTTGTAAATTCAAATTCCACCTTAGTCGACTTTACTTTTTGGCCAATGGGGTTCGATAAAATAAGCAGTGTGGTCGATGTAATCCTCTTAACCTCTCCTCCGAATTTGCTGGTCTTCTGCTAAAGTTTGAAACTATTATTAGTATTTAGAAATAATACATTTCAAAATCTCTCAGAGAGATTTATGCAGTAGTGATACGATGAAGTAGTTGTATGCTGTAAACTTAATGTGACACTCTCCTGAAGGGAATAATACTACTGTTGGTTAGACCTAGGAAGCTGCACCGCTTCCTAGGGTGGAGGTGCTTGTCTCCCCCTTGTAAACATAAGGACACAGGAAATGTGTCAAGGCCGACAGGAAGCGGTGCAGCTTCCTAGGTCTAACCAATAGTAGTATTATTCCCTTCAGGGGACTGTCATATTAAGTTGACAGTATACAACTACTTTATTATTAGTATATTGTTAAGGCAGCGATCTGGCTGAATCGTTAGTGCGCCGTACAAAATGTGTAGCATAATTCCCCCTTGGTCTACTTTGCCTTTTACCCTTTCGGGGTCGACAAAATAAGCACCAGTTGAATACCGGAGTCGATGTAATAATCGATTTGCTGACTCCCTTAAAATTGCTGACCATGTGTCAAGTATTGGAAAGAATTTATTCTCAACCGAATTATATGGAAACACTCTTGTTACAGTCGCTGTAATAACTACAGTAAAACAATGATCGGCCATTTTGCAAACATGTAGCCATCGACGTTATAGTTCACCAATTGCAATCTAAAATAAATAAATAATTAAATAAATACATAAACCAAACTCTAGAGATATATAAAGCAAATGGAATGTTGAGTCTAATTAATGACAATCTTCCTTCCTACTCTCCATAAATTCAAAGCTACCAGACTATGTAAAATCCATTAACTATGTATGAGCTACAAGGTTTAAACTATACTTTCAACTCTTCGAAAGTATTAGTATAATTGGTATGCATAATTTTTCCAGGTTATTAATATCTTGTAACAATATAGAAGCTTGTGCCAAATTATTGAACTGTACTATTAGCTCTAGCTGTGTCGGTGTATTACTTCGTAAGAACACTTATATTGTATTAATATATTTTAGTCTGTTTAAGCGGTGAGCAGGCAGAATTCTCAGTGCTCCGGGGGAAATTTGTTAACGGAATTCCGTCCGTCTTTACGTTGTAAGTTCAAATTCCACCAGGTCGAATTTGCATTTAATACATTTCGAGGTCGATAAAATAAGTGCCAGTTGAATAGTGGGGTCGATGTAATTGACTGTCACCTTCCTCCGTAATTGCTGGCCTTGTTCACAAATTTGAAACAACATATCGTAATTTGCTAAGGTGGTATACTACTCAAATCGTCAGCACGCCGGGAAAAAATGCTTAGCGGTATTTCGTCCGGCTTTTCTTTCTAAGCTCAAATTCTGCCCAGGTGGACTTTGCCTTTCATCCTTTCGGGGTCAGTAGAATAAGTACCAACTGAACACTGGGTTCGATGTAATCAATAGTCTCCAACCTCAAACTTTCTGGCCTTGTGCCAAATTCTGAAACCCATATGCTTTAGGTTGCTAAGGCGGCGTGATGGCAGAATCATTAGCATGCCGGTGAAAATGCTCGGCGGCCTTTCGTCCGTCTTAACGTCCTCAGTTCAAATTTCGTCAAGGTTTACTTTGCCTTTCGTCCTTTTGGGGCACGATAAAATAAGTGCCAGGTGAGCACTGGTGTCGATGTATTCGACATACCCCTTTCCCTGAAATGTCTGGCGTTGGGTCAAAATTTGAAACTAATATATTTTAAATTCAAATTACGATAAACGTAAACAAACAAACGAAATTTGCTTTTAGAAGCGTTGAGATGTCTTAGAAAGTTAAAGAAGTGATTTTAAATTCTCAAACGCAGGATAATGCTAATAGTATAGCCTGAATAGGATAAGCTACCCCTATTTTGCAGAAAAAAGTGTAGGCGGCCTTGGCGACCCTGTTCAGGCTATATTATTAGCATTATCTTGCGTTTGAGAATTTAAAATCACTAATATATTTTAGTTTGTTTAAATATCTCGCTGGCAGAGTCGGCTGCGCGCCGGACAAAATGCTTAATAACATTTTTTTTCTGGTCTTACATTCTGATTTTAAAATCCTCCCAGGTCGAATTTGCCTTTCAACATTTCGGCGTCTTTAAAATAAGGACCATTTGAGACTCTGGATATCATCCGATCATCTCTTTCGTTGTCTGCTCCCTAGTTCTCCTGCTGGTTGACTCGGTTTGAAGAATCAGTCTTCCCAATCTTTTTTACGACATTCTAATCATATGCCCATGGCACCGGAGCTATGGCCTCTCAATGTGGAGAAGTCATGGATCAACCTTAACCCTTATCTCCGAAATACGCACCCTATCGGGTAACATTACTCTGGACATCCTTCGAAGGAACCCAATTCGGCCGCTTGTGTTTATTCATTAATTCTTTAAAATCTCAGTTGTTTTTCCTTAGCACCATTGGTTACAGGAGTCCTACAATCATTAATTCACTCCAATAGTCACGCATATACCAAAGAAAACATACACCCCGAGATGCATACCTTCCACCCAGAATATGACTTCATAAATTTGGAATCAATTTCAAAGTAGTTTCTTTCTTTGCCTTTCTTAACAAGAATTATTGAATTTACTCGTGTATAAGACGCACATTTTGTACATAACTTCGATCAAAAAATAAATCAAGCGTGCGACTAACAACTTTTCTATGCAAAGTATGAGGCGCGACTTATACACAGATGAGATTACTGTATGAATATGCACGATAATCATCAAAACTAATGGCCATTTTCTCTTCATTACAGGTGTAATGTTAATCAAGATAATTTTTGGTTCATTTAATAATAACAATAATAATAATAATAATAATAATAATAATAATAATAATAATAATAATAATAATAATAATTCTTTTCTACTGCAAACACAAGCCGTTAAATTTGGCTGGGGGGCTTATTTGATTACATCGACCCCAGTGTTTCATTGGTACTCAATTTATTGATTCCTAAATG
>NC_069004.1:26640952-26642322 GCF_001194135.2 Octopus bimaculoides
GTTCATTTAATAATAACAATAATAATAATAATAATAATAATAATAATAATAATAATAATAATAATAATAATAATAACAACAACAATGATAATAATAATTTGAAACAGCAAATATTCTGCACGATATCACAGATTTGCTTATCGGTTGAGCATGTCCCTTCTTGGCTGACAATATGTGCATCTCTGATCACGAGCGGAAGTAGTAAGGGAGAGCATCATAGCCAAGTGCTGAGAGGATTTCTTAGTTCACTGGTAATGAACAGCTGACACTGTAGTACATCTCCAGCGTTAGAAGCTGTGCAAAGGCAATAATAATAATAATAATAATAATAATAATAATAATAAGGCAAAAGACCTGAAATTCGCGGGTTGGAGTCTAGTCGATTAAATCGACTGCAATGCTTGTCTTGCTCTCATTTCATCGACCCTGAAAAGACAAAAAGCAAAGTAGACCTCGTCGGAATTTGAACTGGGAACGTAAGGCCAGAAACACTACTGCTAAGCATTTTATTACGGCGTGCTAATAATAATAATCAATATGGAATTAGTAATGCAAAAATGTCTTTGTATGTAATAATATTACATCTGAAAAAAAAAACAAACAAGAAAACAAAGCAGAATGTAAATAACAAAAAATACTACATGAATATTTATTTCATTGTTGGTATTATTATTGTTATTGTTATTGTTGTTGTTGTATTAGAGAAGGCAATATAAACAGTGCTGTGTTTATACTTGTTTATCAATGCGTACATAACTTGTTATATCAAAGTACATTTGGTGATTTTGGCTTTTGTTTCATATCAGAAATTAAATTAAGAAGATAATTATAAATATTGTATGAAATGAGGTCAAATCGAAATGATTGACCCACCTTCCCAGGGGATAAGGCAATTTCCTCCTTCAGTAACCAATCATATTCGACATTTCTGTTTATAGATGTTTTTTTTTTCTCTTTCAGTTTTTTAATGGATATTTTAGGTTATATAAATTATTATTATTATGATGAGGATGATTATTTTTATCATTATTTATTTTTTAAATTTTTTTGTTTATTTTTGTTAATGTAAATTTCCTGAAACTTTTCCAATGAGTTTTGATTAAACATAGTATTTCTTCTTTTCGAATAACAGCAGCAGCAGCAGCAGCTGCAGCAGCAGCTGCAGCAGACTATTATAATTATAAACTATATAGTATTGTTGTATTTATATGTCTATGTGTATATACACACATACATACATACATACATACATACATACATACATATATATGTATATATATGTGTGTGTATGTAAGTATATATATGTATTTATATATAAATACATATATAGGTATATATGCATACACACACACATACATACATACATATAT
>NC_069004.1:26644534-26646091 GCF_001194135.2 Octopus bimaculoides
TATAAGGATCGTAGGTAAGGCCAGAACAATGCGAAGTATATGCTTCTAGTTAAGCTCCATCTTCCGTATCAATCATTTAATATATATGTGTGTGTGTGTGTGTGTGTGTGTGTGTGTGTGTGTGTGTGTGTGTGTGTATTAATGTACTGATCCGTGATTGAGGATTCAACAAAAAAAGTACTCCGTATGGTGACAGATAGGTATTATTTATTTAAAGGTCACAATACATGTATTAAAACGCTACTGATAGTTTAATATGTTGAGAAAACTCAAACAAATTCTTCAGACACAAGCCACTTATTTTAGTTTCTGTTTTTCGCTTTTCGTTTTTCGCTTTCCGTTTTCCGCTTTCCGTTGTTTACTGTCTGCCTTTTCTATATGCTGCCTTCTCAGTTTTTCCGCGTTTGTTCTATTCAATTTCTTTGGTTCGTTATACGTAGACTGCTCCTGAAGAATATGTTTGAGTTTTCTCAAAATATGAAACTATTAATAGCGCTCTTAATACATGTATTGAGACATTTAAATAAATTATATATATATATGTATGTATATTTCTATATATAAATAAAATAAAATATACATTGTGTACAGGACATCTCCAACGAGTGAAAAATATGTAAACACACGAGCGAAAAGTACAGGACAAAAAAATACCAAAGGAAGATAACTCCTCATCAGTTGTCGGACTGTTTATCACTTCTGTTTCATGCTTTTAACGACAATATAGGGAAACTTCATAAGACAACTACAAAATTCTTTACTTCCCCCGTCTGTCTTTCTTCCACTCCCTAATATCTGTCGTTCCTGCTCCCTTCTCCTAACTCTTTTTGTTTCATCCCCTCACCCTCTCTCTTGTCTCCCTTCCCGTCTGCCTTTGTTATTCTCACGTGACTACAGACCATTTCTCTTGCCCCTGTCATTTGTGGACTAGATGTTCACCGGACTGGATGTCATGTTTCTCGGCTCCCGACATTTTTTTCCTATTATTTTATTCTCTTCTAATTATTCTATTCTACTAATTTGTTTTCTTCTAATTATTCTATTTCCTTGAAAAATTTCTTCCAGGCATTACCCTTTACAATTCATCTTGGCCTGACGGCTCTTAATATTTCTCTTCGTCGATTGTTCTTTTTCTGTACGTCCACTATGTCGTTGTTTGTTCGTTCGAAGCTCTAACTCTCCATCAATTCTATATTTTTAAAATATCTGGATGCTGCTGTCTTATGAAGTTTTCCTATCTTGTCGTTAAAAGCACGAAATAGGGAGTAATAAGCAGTCCGACAATAGGTGAGGAGTTATCTTTTTTGGTATTTTGTCCGGTACTTTTCTCTCGAGTGTTTACGTTTTTCACTCGTTGGTGATGTCCTGTACACAATGTGTATTTTTTATTTTATTTATTTATAATCGACTGCCAAGTACCCTTGACCACCATAAGTTCTTATGCAGACAGACACGAAAGCACGCACACACACACACACACACACACACTCACACACACACACATATATATATATATATATATATAAATATACGTATAAACGTAATAAATGTATATAT
>NC_069004.1:26646402-26647058 GCF_001194135.2 Octopus bimaculoides
ATCTCTGCAAATCATATTTCCATAGGTTTCAGCCTTAATATGTATTTTGCACTAAAACACAGCAGCAACTGAGACTGCATTGGAACGTAATAATGGAATAAGCAGATGCGCTTCAAGAGGAAACTGTTGGGATTTACTCTCGCTAGATGATATATAAGTATGTATGCATGTATATATGTGTGTACCCATCCATCCATCTATCTATATATCGATCTTGCTTACTCTCTCTCTCTCTCTCTCTCTCTCTCTCTCTCTCTCTCTCTCTCTCTCTCTGTATATATAAAACTCAGGTGCCTGCAGTTGATATACAATTAAACTGAAATACATATATATCAACTTAACGTATACCGACCACTGAAAAATTAAAATATAAGCACAGCTTCAATACTTTACTCTGTGTGTGTGTATAGACTCACACACACACACACACACACACACACACACACACACACACACATACATATATATATATATACATATACACACAGACATATATATATATATGAATATATGAATATATATATATTATATATTTTGATGTCTAAATTTATCCACCCATCCGTCCGTCCATCTCTTTCTCTCTCTCACTCACTCTCTCTCTCTCTCTCTATTTATATACATACATATATATACATACATACATACATACATACATA
>NC_069004.1:26648203-26649876 GCF_001194135.2 Octopus bimaculoides
ACCGCTAAGCATTTCGCCCGGCGTGCTAACGTTTCTGACAGCTCGCCGCCTTAAGATAAAAGAATATTTTCAAACCAACACAGAGACGAAATTAGACAAGACAAAACGAAACGAAACGAAACCGAAAACGAAACGAAACTAGTTTCATTCCCTATCGGTTTTCAAACATGATTAACGATTACCGAAAACGCATACGATATTGATACGGTTATAATGACAAACAATACAAAAAAAAATGAAATAAAATAGTGAAAATAAGATGACAATATTGACATCATTTCTAATGAAAATCGCTTCGACTGATTCAATATTGGTTGAGAGACTTTACAGCAATTCTATCTCCGATAGGAAATTAATGTTTGATTTTGATACCTTTTATTAACAATAACCTATTAGTGGTATATATATATCAGCAAATATATTTCACCATTTTCTACAACTCATATATTGGAATGTAGTAATGTATTGTACGACACTTATACTGTGATGGTATTGTTAATATATGTGGCTTTACTGTTCTATTGTGATCTGTTGTCTTCTATTGTTTCTATAGATGTTGCTGGAATTGTCACCATAGCAAAATTAGGTAGTGGAAATATTTCTGTTCTCTTGTCTGTCGCTCTGCCTATATACGTATCTATCTATCTATCTATCTATCTATCTATCTATCTATCTATCTATCTATCTATCTATCTATCTATCTATCTATCTACCTAGCTCTTTGTCTGTGTCTTTGTCTTCAACGATACGTACATATCTATCTATATATCTATCTACCTGACTGACTGTCTGTTTGTCTACAACGATACGTACATATCTATCTATCTATCTATCTATCTATCTATCTATCTATCTATCTATCTATCTATCTATCTATCTACCTATCTATTTCTATGTCTCCATTTATCAATGTCTCTATCTAACAATTTATTTATCCATTCATCAATGTATTTCTGTTTCAATGCGTTGGAGTCGCTGTGAGTGTGTCCAGCAATGCGTCTCCGTGCGCAATTCTGTACGTTAGAAATAACTTTCAATGTAAATGAGATTAATTCAATTCAAATGTACATACAGGAAATGACATTATACATATATATATATATATGTATGTGTATATGTGTGTATTTATGTATGTACATATATATATATATATATGTGTGTGTGTGTGTGTGTGTGTATATGTATGTATAAATATATATATATATATATACATTAACATATATACATATATTTATGTGCACATATATATATATATGCACACACACACGTATATGTGTTTATATATGTGTATATACATACGTATGTGTGTGTGTTGCTTACTTTCCGTATGCATATAATAAATTAGAGATATGACTTTGGACAAACACACTCACACACACAAACACACACAAACATACACATACACACACGCACTTACACACACACACACACACACACACACACACATATGTATATGAAAACATGCATACATACGTATATCCTTGTGTGCGTTGGTGTGAATGTGGTTGGATATCTCCTTTCATAATCTGCTGAAGTTGTAATGCAGTAATGAGAACATGAGAAGAAGAAGAAGAAGAAGAAGAAGAAGAAGAAGAAGAAGAAGAAGAAGAAGAAGAAGAAGGGGAGGAAGAGGAGCAAGAAGAAGAAGAAGAAGAAGAAGAAGAAGAAGAAGA
>NC_069004.1:26649886-26651169 GCF_001194135.2 Octopus bimaculoides
AAGAAGAAGAAGAAGAAGAAGAAGAAGAAGAAGAAGAAGAAGAAGAACAACAACAACAACAACAAGAACAAGAACAAGAGGAAGAACAAGAGACAGAAACAGACAGCGAAAGAAAGAGAAGACGGTGAAAGAGTGATGTGAAGACATTTTTAGTGTGCAAATATTTGCGTATACACATACAAACATGCATACATACAGCTTATCTTATATGTAGTGTTGTATTTATACAGTCACTCACATACGAACTCACACACACACACACACGCGCACAAACACCTCCCGACACACACACAAATATATATTTATCCATAGATAGAACTATGTGTATGCATGTTCGGGTATGTCTTTGTATGTATAACTTTGAGCGAGTATAACCTATCGCCCGTACATTCTTCTTAGATCAATGAATATTTCTTTTGTCAATCTAAGTATAAAACTTCTTTATGAATATATTTTACATGCAAATTTGCATTTATGATATATACATGCATACGCATACATATATATATTTCTCTGTGTGTGTGTGTGTGAGTGTGTGTATGTAACCATATAAATTGATAGATTGATAGATATGCATATACATTTATATATTTATATATATATAGAAATAGATATATACATACATACATATGTATATAGAATGTACATAGGTAAGATGTAAATATGGATCTAACTATATACATATTTATCTAGCTATATACATACATACATTCATACATACATACATACATAGATTCATACATACATACATACATACATACATACATTCACACATACACACATCTTTATGAATATATTTTACAAGCAAATTTCCATATATAATATATACATACATGCATGCATATATATATATTTATTTATTTGTGTGTGCATGGGTATCTGTATGAAGCCATATAGATTATTAGATAGACAGATGTGTATATACATATGTATATATGTGTATATACATATATATATAAACATATATACATACATACATATATATATATATATATATATATATATATAAGAATTTAAGGATTGGAGAAAACGCACGTTATAATTGCATACTTTATTCCTACATATGTTTCAAAGGATTACAACCTGTGTGATCCATAGGGATCTTTGATATTAAAATTGTAACCTTCTCATCAGGGAAAGCATGAATCAAGTCATAACCTTATCCATCTATTGTTTTCATAATGTCTTACGTTTAAGATGATTCCCATGCTTTCCCTGATGTGAAGGTTACAATTTTAATATCAAAGATCCCTATGGATCACACAGGTTGTAATCCTTTGAAA
>NC_069004.1:26651472-26658972 GCF_001194135.2 Octopus bimaculoides
ATATATACATACATAAATATATATATATATATACATATACATACATACATAAATATATATATATATATATACATTATGTATATATAATTTACATATGTAAGCAGGTATGTGTGGATCTATCTTTAAACTTATCTAGCTAGCTACAGATACGCACACACACACACACACACACACACACACACACACACACACACACAAGGTATTCTTAAGTTATTTGCGGGATCAACCAATACGCACGCCATACAGTGAGAAGTATGTATCACACATACACAAGAGTCTATACGTACGTGTGTGTTTGTGTGTGTCCGCGTGAGTATGCATAGACACATATATATTGATGTATGTATATATATATAAAAATGTGTGCGATCGTGTGTGTGTGTAATCTAATACTGATGTAAAATCGCACATCCACAGACAGAGATACGAGTATATAAAACTGATTCACACACACACACATACACAACCACCCACATATTCTTTGTAACCCTAGTACTTATTATATCGGTATGTTTTGCCGAACCTCTAGGTCACGAGGACGTAAAAACACCAGCATCGGTTGTCAAGCGATATTGAAGGGGCAAACACAGACAGACACGCAAACACATACACACACACACACACACACACACACACACACACACACATATATATATATATATATATAGATAGATATATATATACAACGGTCTTCTTTCAGTTTCTGTCTACTAAATCCACTCACAAGGCCTTGGTCGGCCTGAGGCTATAATAGAAGACAGTTGTCTATTTGCTTTTGTGTATACATCTATATATGTATATGTGTGTCTTTATGTATAGTGTTCGCATCAGTGTTAGGTATTGATAGAAATATAATACGACTCAATGAATTTATGCATACACACACACACATATATATGTAATGAGTGACGCATATATGTGAGTATATGTATATATTCATACATATATGTGTGTGTGTGTGTGTGTGCGTGTGTTAGTTTTAATTTTTTAAATATTTTCTGCGCAACACTGTTTTACGTATATTCTGTATATTTAATAGTTTGTCTACACACATGCCTTCAGATAATATATTTTCATTGGCAATGAGTATATATGTGAATGTGTATGAGTTTATAAGTGGGTATGTCAATGTGTGTGGGAGTGTCTTTGTGTCTCTATGATAATTTGCATATTTAAATGTATTAGCAAAGAAGTTTATACTTACATTGCTTGACAAAATATTTCATGACGTAATACGTGTATACAGGCACTATGATATACTTTTCACACAGTCATACACTCAGAGGCATAACAATTTGCTTAAACAAGCATGTCATACACACACGCACACATACACACATATGTATGTATATATATATATATATATATATACATACATATATATATACATATACATACATACACACAGTGTCAAGAATCTCTCGAGAGAACAGCAGGTCTTCGGAGAATAAAACCCCTGAAGCAAGTGTTTCGACCCTGAAATTTTTGCATTCTGATGGGGCCGGGCCGGGTCGCATCCGGGTCATGACTTCCGGGTGCTCGTCTGCTGTCACTTTTTAACCAATTGAATATCGGAAACCTCTACATTTAAACCGCCTGGAGTTTTCATCTGGTTGTAACTCTTCTCCGTTGACTCAGCTTTCTAACTCATACTTAAAAAATAAATACCCTTGGTTGTCATGGTAGCGGCGACACGTCAACGCTATCTCTATGAATCATTTAGAGTTACTTCCCTTAGCGTTAAAACAAAAATATTTCTTTCAAGCGGTATGGATATCGTTATTATTACTCCATCTGGAACATCTATCCACTGTCTCTGATATTAACGGTTGTGTATGAATCTGAAAAGGGAGTGTGATTAATATAAAGGTACATGGTTTGGCTCAGTAGTTAAGATTTTGCTAGGCAAGTATGAACTTTCGAGCAACCCATACTTTATGTGAATGGATCAAATAAATGCCTTGGCCAGAGCGCAGATCTTGTTCAGATCTATGATGCCTTACTCTCTATTGTACAAATATATTTTAAAGAATTGGAAAATTTCGCCTATTTCTGACTGACTTGATATCTTTCCAGCCTTATCTTTTAAGGTCTAAGTAGGATAGCTCTTTTACCTTTTTACCTTTTATTTGTAATATTTTAGTTTCCGCTTTTCATTTTTCGTTTTCCGTTTTTCGTTTTCCATTTTCCATTTCTGGATTTCCGTTGTTTACTGTCTGCTTTTTCTATATGCTGCCGTTCCAGTGTTTTCGCGTTACTTCTATTATTCAATTTCCTTAGTTGGTTATGATATGCGGCTTGCGCCTGAATAATATGTTTGAGTTCTCTCAACATATGTAACTATTTGAGTTCTCTCAACATATGTAACTATTCTTAACATCAATCACTTTACAAAGTGTGCTGGGTGCGTTTTATGAACCACTGTCACCCGTGCCTCTATGCACCACTGCCACGAATGCATTTTATGTGGCACCGGCACTTACAAATGACAAGCTTGTATGTGTGGATGACAGCGATTTTACTTATGTTGACAACTCTTCTCAAGTACAGCAAACCGCCACAACTCCTAGTCCCTTGTCATTTCCTCAGTGGGGTCCAGCGTTCGAAGATCCCTTCTTGCCACTTCATCTCACGTCTTCCTAGGTCTACCCCTTCCAGACATTATCTCCACAATTATAACACAGCACTTTTTTTGCGCAGCTGTCTTCGTCCATACGCATCTTCTCTCTTGCACACAACATCTGATGCCTCATAAACCCAGTTTTCCTCTTAAACCATTCGCACTCTGTCCATTGCGCACACTGACATTATCCATCCAGCAGAGCATGCTAGTTTCATTTCTTTCAAACCTTCTCAAGTCCTCTTTAGACAAAGCTCATATTTCACTGCCATGCAATACAGCTGTACGTACACAAGCATCATACAACATGCGTTTCACTCGGAGCCAGAGGCCCTTAGCAACAAAGGCATAAGCTCTCTGAACCTAGCCTAGCCCGTTGTTATTCTAACAACTACACTTTCAGAACTTCCACATCCATTGCTCTCTTGGTTACCTAGGTAACAGAAGCCCTCTACTACTTCTAATGCCCTCCCCGATCATTTGAAGGAGTCTACTTTCTGCGCATTTGTTGTGCATATTGTACCCGCACGTTTGCCATCCACAAAGACTATTTTCTCTGTTAAACTTCCTGTGTCACCGTTACACCTCTTATATGTCCAAAGCTTACACTGGGTACAACGTGTGTAGTGTCTACTAACACACTTCTTACATATCGCGCAGGGCCATTTCCCTGAAGGGATTTATGATTCGTTTAACTAGGACTTAAGTTTTTGCTAAATTAACTCTAAAGTCCTTAGATTCCAGGCCTTACTTCCACACCTGAAATTTCTGCCCTGGGTCAGCTAGTGATCTAGCTATAAGAACAACGTCATCAGTGTACTGGAGCTGAAAGAAGCAGCAGCCAGTCTTGAATTCCTCTGTTAAAGCCTGGAGGACTAACATTAACAAGAGGGGGATGAGGACTGATCCCCGGCGAGCTCCTGCTTCTACTCTGAATTTATTGCTATATACGTTGCCAACCCTCATCTTACTAACAGCATCCCTGTACATGGCTTCTGCAGATCTTACTAACCATTCATCTATCATTAGCTTCCGCATTGACCACCAGATGAAGGAGCGAGGGACCATGTCAAAGGATTTCTCCACGTCGAAAAAAAGCTAAGTATGCCTTATTTCCTTTCCAAGATACAATATGAAGTTGTCACAATTTCCTGTCCTGTAGTTTTCGTGTCATTAAAAGTTATCCTTTGCATTTCTCCTGGATAAATACTTAAACATGGGTATATTTCACAGCCACCTTATATATGTATATATATGTGTGCATGTGTGTACAAATACACACACACACATATAATATATACACACATACATAAATACATATCTATATGTATGTATGTATGTATGTATTATGCATAGGTGCAGGAGTGGTTGCTTCCCAACCACATGGTTCCGGGTTCAGTTCCACTGCATGGCATCTTGGACAAGTGTCTTCTACTATAGCCGCGGGCCGAATAAAGCCTAGTGAGTGGATTTGGTAGACGGAAACTGAAAGAAACCTGTTGTATATATATGTATGTATTATGTATTTGTTATTTGTGTTTGTATTTGTTCCCCTCCACAGTCGCTTGACAACCGATATTGGTGTGTTTACGTTCCCGTCACTTAGTGGTTCGACAAAAAGAGAGCGATAGAATAAATACTGAGTTTACAAATAATACGTCCTGAAGGTGATTTGTTCGACTAAAGGTGGTGCTCCAGCATGGCCGCAGTCAAATGACTGAAACAAGTAAAAGAATATATGTCAGTGATTTGATTGCTTTTGTTTTGCTATTGCTGCTGTTGTTGTTGTTGTTATTGTTGTGTCTTTGGTTTACATTTCCTCTGTTCCATACAAATAAATCTGTCAAGAGAAAAGGAAATCTTATTTTTTATAACGATTTCTTGTAGAATTTACGACAAAATATCCTCCAAGAATTTTTACTGATCTTCGGTCTTGGTTAAAGAAATATCTTTCCTTATTCTTTACATCAAAGGAATCTTTTTAAAATGAAAGTATTTTGTTTCGGAAAAGAAAAAATCATTAGATTGCACATGTCGATCGCTTTATCCATTTGAATCATCGCAAATACAATAGACACGATAACGGTAATAACGGTAAACTTGCAACGCTTTTGTGTTTCTTTCTCTCCAAGGTTACTTAAGGATAATCTTCCAAGATATATACAAAAAAAATGTTTGTTTGATGGACAATTTAAGAAATAAAATAAAATAAATGCTAGTTTCTTTGTACCACGACAGAGCAAATATCGGTCTTGACTTCTTAGTAACTTGTGAGATCTTCTTATGGCCGGGTTCCAACCTGGACCGCAGTATAATGTACACCCTCCATACTTTTAGGTCCAACATCACTGGCTCGAGGTTCTGGATACATTCCAGGCCAGTGTCTGCAATCAAGTTGTCAATGTCAGTGTAACAACGTTTTCCTCTTCTTACATCACCAGGAAGTGGGTTCCACAAGACTAATTTGGATGGTTCCATCCCAGAGTGGCGCATGAAGTGACCAGATGGTTGCAGCCGTCTTTGCCTGATCTTCTCACTTACTTTCAACAGGCATTTGTTGGTCAGGTCTTGGCCCTGAGGTGTATCATAGAATGAGTTAACTCAAGACAGCTACCTACCGTTATAATTTTCGTGAACTTCAGAAAAGCGTTTGACAGCATCCATCGTAAGAAAATGGTGAAGATCCTTCGAGCATATGACATCCCAGAAGAACTGGTTCTTGTGAGTGCAAAGACCTACGAGAAAACCAGAGCTTGTGGGTTGTCAGCTTTTGAGCTTCATAGACAAAACGTTCCTTAAGGTGAATAAGCTAGACAGAAAAGCAGAATATATCCTTAATAAAAGGTAAGTGTAGGCTTCTTGTGTGGATAGCAAGGCGCATATTAACACTATGGAAATTAAAAGAGAAATACAAGTATAGTTTTGTCAGATAAATTCGTTCGTTTTTTTTTACTTTCATTTTAATAATTTCCAACTTTTTTTATTGTAGTGTTTATGATCCTTTTGTTTCTCCATTCATCCGCTACAGCTTTTGGTTATTGTTTTTGAAATTTGGATAAAGTTTACCCTTATTCGGATAAATGAGGATGGAGGGCCCAGCAGAAAGAAAACCAATCGACTTCTGACAACTTGTTCAAACGTGCAGAATCAGATTTATGCACCATGACGAAATACGAATGCGAAACGTTTTCTGTGGGACAATCCCGTTGTAGCTCAGGATTCCGCCGCTAGAATCCACTTGACGTGACCCTCAAGCATCAGTCTGCCGACCAGCGCTGTTCGGTCTAGTCGTGCTGCCACGTGGTGCGTCTTTGTTTTGCAGTACTTCTTCCCTGGTTGTCGATTTTTGTGATGGCTGAAACAAAGGGTCGGTGTGCTTCCCTGTAATTCTGTTTTCTGCTGAGGAAAACGGCGGCCGAAACGGTTGTCATGCTTCAAACAGCTTACAAGGACGCTGCTATGAGCAAAACACAAGTTTACGAGTGGTTCCACGCTTTAGGAATGGTCACTTGTCGCTTGTAAGTCAACAACGTTCAGGACAACCGTCGATCTCCCGAACGAATGAAAGCATAATAAAAATTCATGAACTGATCTTGGAGGATCATCACTAACCAATTGACGAACTTGGTGATGTGACTGATGTGTCCTGGAACTCCTGCTAACGAATTTTCATTGAAGAATTGCAAGTGAAAAGAATTGCAGCAAAATTTGTGCTTCACTTGCTCGCGGAAGATCAAAAGCAATCACGACTGAATGGATGTCATGAACTGAAGGAACAGTAGGAAGTTGATCCGGATTTTTTTTCGAAGTTCATCACTGGTGACGAAAGCTGGTGCTACGGAATTTGCAGATGTTGAAGAGGGGAAGAAAAGAACGACAGACGCATTAAAAGGCATCACTTCCACAGTTCCAACACTGCTTTGAACTGTGGAAAACGTGTCTGGACCAATGCGTTGTTTCAAATGGAGAATACTTTGAAACATGTAAAACTAAGTGAATAAAATAATATTGCAAAATTCCGGTTTCCTTTAAGTACCCCCTCGTATACAGATGCTTGAATATCCTATGACTATGCAAATGGTATCATACATTCTGCATGCAGCTGTGTAGGGTAGTTCCTTATAGGAAAGACCCACTCATGCTAAGAAGCCAGATTGAGAGCTTTGTGTTTGCTGATATCTGATCGTATGTAGTTTGAAAGCAACACGCATTAAGAGGCTTTATTCTCGAGAGAGATAAAAACAGCAGCCATTAGGGAATTAGTAGCTAGTACGAAAGCGCCCAGCAAATATATAAGGTACGGCATCTTATGTTGGATCAAATACCAGTTCAATGTCTACTAAATTCAAATAAAAATTTCCTTTGAGGCTGAAAAGGACATGTTAGATAAAAACAAACTTGTGGGGGACAAAGGGCAACAAGAGCCGATCATATTCAAAATCAATGGACAAGACCTGGCAAGTTCGCATTTATCAACTGGTGCAGATGAAAGCTGAACAAAATAAAATTACCTCAAATGACTGAGGAACGAAACTGGTAGAGCATTAGTGATACTCGAATGATGATACAACTTTCGAAACAACTCTATGTTCCATTGTGATACCGTGGCACTGTGACCTAGAGTCACCAAACTATCGGACGCGTGGTAAGTTGGAGTAAGCACATTCTGTTGATCTCACACTATATAATGAAGAAAAATTGAAATGGATTCGGCTTTGGTTGAACAAAATTTAACTGATAGTGAATTGAATTCGATGATAAGAAAAGTTTTCTCCTATAAAGGTAAATGCTGTGTGCGATAGATGTAGTGTTTAAATATTATATTGTGATACAGGGTTCTATTGTGTAAAGTTTAATTTAGGAAAATATACCGTCAAAGG
>NC_069004.1:26660877-26661604 GCF_001194135.2 Octopus bimaculoides
TAATAATAATAATAATAATAATGATAATAATAATAATAATAATAATAATAATAATAATAGTAATAATGATAATAATAATAATAATAATAATACTGATAATAATAATAATAATAATAATAATAATAATAATAATAATAATAATGATAATAATAATAATGATAATAATAATAATAATAATAATGATAATAATAATAATAATAATAATACTAATAATAATAATAATAATAATGATAATAATAATAATAATAATAATAATAATAATAATAATAATAATAATAAAGGAACAAGGAGCCAACTGTAAGGATTTTCAGCTTCGTTCATATCTCGAATCAACTGTTCACATACAAATAGTGAAGTGTGTATGGAAAATCGATTTCCTTTCTATTCTCTTCCTCAGTCGATTATTTATTTATTTATTTATTTATTTATTTATTTATTTATTTATTTGTTTATCTATTTTATATTTGGCAGAGGGTCGGTGTGTTGGTGGTGGCGGTGATGGTAGCATTGGTGTTGGTGGTGTTGTTTGCGGTGGTGCGATTCTGTGGTGGTATCATTAATGGTGTGTGTAGACATAAAGGTTAACTTCACTTACATGAAAGCAAATTGTTAGTTCATATGTGTGTGTGTGTGTGAATGTGTGTGTATGCACGTGCGTGCGTATGTGTGTCTGCATGTGTGTGTGTATTTATACATATATATATATATATATATATATTTACATATA
>NC_069004.1:26663976-26666598 GCF_001194135.2 Octopus bimaculoides
TATTCATGTAGACTGAGAGTATGGCGTCTGTATATATATATAAAGAGAGAGAGACAGACAGACAGACAGACAGACAGACAGACAGACAGCCAGACAGACAGACAAACAGACAGACAGAGATGAGTAAAATTTAGGTTAGTTGAAATATGTTTGTCACATGCTTTAACTGCTAAAGGCAAATACACTGCAGTTACCGAGGAGAAAGTATCTCATGGATGTTTCGAGTTTTTTGCCGCTTGTCAATGAGATGTATCTAAGAGAGGCAACTCTGAACGAATTAAATAAAGCTTGTCAACACGTTGATTGGCCCGATCGAGATAAATATTTCAACTAACCAAAATTGTCCTCATACCTAAACCCTGCTTTGCACCAATGCTTCGTTATTTATTTCAATCGGACGATCTACTATACGCAAATTAGTCAACGTGATAAATGAAGTATATATAAAGCTACAAGCTTTAATTAGTTCGTGGAGAGTTGCCTCTCTTAGGTACATCTCATTTACAAGAATACGAAAAAAAAAACAAAAAAAACTCGAAACATCGATGTCTGAGATTCCTAACAGATGGCGACACCGAACGAACTGGTGTTTTCACACATTTTTACCATCAGAGATATCTTTATCCTCAGTAACTGCAGTGTATTAGCTTTTAGCAGTTGAAATATGTGATAAACCTATTTCAACTAACCTAAATTGAGTTCAAATTTAAACACTACTTTGCGCCAATGTTTCGTTATATATATATATATATATATATATGCATGTATATATGAGTTTATATATATACAGGGTACGATGGGTGAATTTTGGCCATTCTATAGTTTTATTTCCGCACATGCACTTTGTCTTTTTATTTTTATTTTGTTGACTAGATAGTATAGCAGGTTCAGTTGGACACCGTCTGTGAGAAAGACTACACCAATTCACTCCGCCAGAAATTTGGAATCTACATTCTGTATTGCTTGGCATTCGTGCCGTAATCTCTAATACGAACATTTCAGAGTGTTTGGATATCAACCAGAGGACAGTGCAGAGAATTCGGAAAGAGTCTTATTACGAAAGCAGTGCACATCGGAAGACTCACCGATTGTTCTGATAAGAAAAGGACAGCTGAATTTGTTGGTGAGATATAGGCCATGATTGACAACAATCCTTCCAAGTCAATCAGGTCCACCACCAGGGAGATGGGAGTTTCTGAGTTTCTTACCAGACAGGTAGTGCAAGAAGACATTCGGTAGTCCTCATACAAGATGAGACAGGGCCAATTTTTATCCCAAATCAGCAAAGACAAGATGAAAGACCGCGCTACGAAGCTTTTCAACAGACTCAAGCATACTCTCCAACCGACCATGCTTTGGTTTGTCTCAGATGGTGAACTCACAGAACAACCGTTGGCTTGCAGTGTCCCCAAAACATGTACGGAGATTGATAAAAATCAAACATCGAGTCTGCAACCTCATTGATTATTATGTGTGAGGCGCAGTTGAAGAAGCGACCAACAAAACTTCTTGTAACACCAAAGATGAACTAAGGCATTGACCAACTTAAACAAGCAGAACGTTCAGAAGAGTTGCGGAAGATTCCGATGTCGTCTGCAAGCCGTGGTTGAAGCCGTTGGTGATTTTATTGAATATATTTACTCGTTGATATTTCAAGATATTCCTATGTAATTTTGGTAAATATATCTGTTAAAATTATATGTATAGTTATTTTCAATTGTTTTAAAATTTAGGCGACAATTTATTCACCGCACCCTCGTTGACTGAACACTATTCAATTTTTTTTCTCCGTGTTTTTCTCCTTGTCTCCGTATTCTTTCTGTTGAAGAGCGTAGCTCGAAACGTCAAAGACTTTCCGTATTCCCGAGCGTCATACTAATATATCCTTTTGTTATTTACACCACCTGTCCTCGTCTGTTGTTATTATTTGTATATTCTCCCATATATATATATATATATATATATATATATATATATATATATATATATATATATATATATATATATAGTGGGCACTATTCTCAAGAAACTTTTATAAATATGTAGTTAATATGATGTCATATGAAGCATCTGAGGTGTTAGATTTGAAGCTAGACACACACACATATATGTATGTATGTATGTATGTTTGTATGCATGTATGTATGTACAATCGCACACACTAAGACAGGAGTGAGAGAGGAAGGAAGAGAGAGAGAGAGAGAGAGAGAGAGAGAGAGAGAGAGAGAGAGAGAGAGAGAGTAAAATTCAGAAATATGCTGATCTTAAAATAGTTTTGCCCGATTATGTAGATACATGCGATTTGTTCCCACCCGGATTTACGTTAAAATGAAAATTTAACTGTCAGAGTTTAATGAACTCTTATTAATTCGGCTCTTAATTACCGTAGATTTATTCTTTGATGTTTATACAACTATTCTCTATATGAAAACATACACACACATATATATATGCGTCTATGTATGTGTGCCTGTCTGTCTGTCTCTCTGTGTGTGTATGTGAGGGTGTGTATGCGCCAGCGTCGGTTGTGTGTGTGCGATTTTATATGATGTATTTATGTATGCACACACGTTTATATA
This sequence comes from Octopus bimaculoides, assembly GCF_001194135.2. Classification (NCBI taxonomy): domain Eukaryota; kingdom Metazoa; phylum Mollusca; class Cephalopoda; order Octopoda; family Octopodidae; genus Octopus; species Octopus bimaculoides. The sequence goes on from NC_069004.1 coordinate 26,666,556, forward strand.
TAGAATATATATATATATATATATATATATATATATATATATA
>NC_069004.1:26666763-26671093 GCF_001194135.2 Octopus bimaculoides
GACTAAACGCTTCAGCTTGGTGCTCCAGCATGGCTGCAGTCCAATGACCAAAACAAGTAAAGGGCACAAAGTGCTAAGAATTATTCATTAACTGTTATATTAAACAATGCAAATTATCCCAGAGAAAGAGAGAGAGAAAGAGAGAGAGAGAGAGAGAGAGAAAGAGAGAGAGAGAGAGAGAGAAAGAGAGAGAGAGAGAGAGAGAGAGATAGTCAGGCAAGAGATAATGACTTAGCTTAACGATTTAGTATCTAGATTAATGAGATAGTAATTCTATATAACTAATTATTTTGTTCACGCTAATGAAAACATGTCACTCAAAGTACAATGAACCTTAACACCTTGAGACTGCAATGTATTTCAAGGTTGACACCAATTTAATTCTGTTACAACATATATTGATATAATTTAAATTAACCGTATTTAACAGCTGGTGATTAGAAAATCTATGGTTATTCATTAAAATGATACAAGAACAAAATTATCCACAAAAAATTCTCTTGGTATTAGAGAAAAAAAATAGAATGTTCTGTTTTATTTCTTTTTATCTTTCTTTTACTTGTTTCAGTCTTTGGACTGCGGTCAGACTGGGCCATCGCCTGGAAGATCTAAGAAGAGGAAAATGGCTACGAAATTAAGATTTACACTGACTGCGTGATTAAATTCCATGGGCATTTCCATACTTATGTTAATTATCCGACAAAGAGAACAAAAATGGCGGCCTTGCTAACAGAATCGTAGACACTCCGAATCAAATACTTAGAGGCAATTCTTCTGAGTCTATGTTCTGTGATCAAATTCCACTGAGGTCAACTCTTTGTCTTTTCTCCCTTGGAGCTCGATAAAATGAATAACTGTTGAGAACTGGGCTTGATGCAATCGATTTCCCTTTCTTCTCAAAATTGCTGGTCTTATGTAAGAGTTATCTACGAAAAAAAAAACAAATTGGTATTTTTCTGTTTCTACAATACTTTTTTCAGTATCTCCTGTAGGTATGGTTTTCATATCCAGTAACAAAAGTATTTCATTCATGCTGTGTTAAGAGAGATTTGATGAAATTTGTGAAAAAGGTAACGAACACCTCAAAAATTGTCTTTTGTAGAAAGGAAAGGTTTTCTCAAAGAAGTAAGAGCAATACCGATCTCCACATTTTGCTCCATTAACTGTAACAAAAGTTTCAGTGGATATATATACGCTTTACGCGTTGAAAGGTTTAACACTTTGTTGTGTATTATATCTATAACATGTAACGGCATTAACTCAAATTATTTGTTTTAGAAAAACTCATCAAAGAGTCATTCGTATTGTGCACTGATGTTCGTGTGTGTGTACTAGCTCATTTGTCAATATTGTGTATATGTGAGTGTTTACATACACTTATATGTTGTAAAACCAATGGAATTTTGGATGGCCTACATATAAAGCTTTATATTTTACTAGTAGTATCCCATGGAAATTCCACCGTCATTTACAAAATTGTAAGGTGAAATTTTATAATTTTCTGAACCATTAGAACCTTGAAATGATGCAAAAGTCCATATTAAAGGTGCAATCTCAAGAAACATCCCAAAGATTTTATATTCTTACAATTTCTACTTCGTGAGTCGTCTGTTATGTTTCAGTTTACGTTAAGAAGTAAACAGTATTAAGTATGGAGCAAAATCAAAAGCATTATCTATAACATCATTCTGCTTCATTACGTTGGCAAGGTTTAAACAAATCTTAATAAGGTTATTTGAAAAGAACCTTATACTTTGCCTTCTTAGTTTTGTATCGTCTGATGTTGGCCCTATCTTATAAGCTTTGTCTAAGCAGACGATAGTTACTTCACTAAAGCGCATGCGTTAAGTGATAGGTGATATAAAAATTAAAGACAAAACGTAAAAGAACTAACACTTTTCGCTGGTCGCTTCAATTAATACAATTTCTCTCTCTTCCCCTCTCTCTCTCTTTCTCTCTCATTCTCCCATTTATTCTCTTTCTCCTTTTACTTCTTTCAGCCATATCACAACTCCCTGCTCCTCTGCATTAAATATTCTGTTTCTCCTCTCTACTTCTCTCATCAACTATTTAACCACATAATGTGATAGCAATCCTTTCCTCCGAGCTCTCACAACTGATCGCCTTCCACTTCCATTGTCTCTCTTTCTCACTCTCTCTCTCTGTCTCCTCTTTCTATCTCCTCTTTCTATCTCCTCTTCCTTCGACTAACCACAGCGTCACACATTTTCCCATACCATATTAATACCAAAATGCATATACATATTATGTACATGCCTACATACATATGTATACATCTGCTATTCTTTCATTCCACATCCTTCTCTCACTCCCACTCCACTTCTCTCACTCCCAATCTCTAACTAAATTGTAACGTGCGAACGAACAAGCAGTGTTATGATATAGATATTTCACCTTTCATTTGTTTCAGTCATTGGACTGCAGCCATGCTGTAGCACTGCCTAGAAGGAACCTTGGATCTAGGTTCTTTCTCTGTTGGCAAGAAATCCTGAAATAAAACTGAAGACTGACATACATACATACATACATACATACATACATGCATACATACATACATACATACATACATACATACATACATACATTCTCCATGAACAACATCACGTGGTTTCACCACAAGACTGGATTCACGTTGAAGACTTGCTTTTGACATGCCTTCACAGCATTTATCACCCAGTGTGACTGTTGCTCCATCTGACAGGTTCTTGTTCCAAAATACGCAATCTGGTTGAATATTAATATAGGCCTAAAGACAGACGTTATGGAAAAACCTACATGTAGTTATGAATATAACTGCCTATACTGATGTCTTAGCTAGACTGATGCAGCACAGACATCCTAACTTTAGAATCAAATATTTAGACATACCATATCATACACACCTCTTATACCAATCGTATAGCAGATACAATACCGGTTAAGGGTTAAGATGGGGTGAGACTGCCCCTGGTAAGCGTATAGGGCAGCTCCAAATCCCTTGGCAAACATTTCCATGTGAAAGATATACCAGGAAAACATAGGTTAGAACACCAAAAATGACTTGAAAGCTTTATAAGAAGTATTGCTGTGTCTGTCTGTACCTTGGTCGTCTAATACTGAAATCCAGAAGTTCAAATCTGAAAAAAATATTGTTCCACTCAAAAGATTTTCCTGTGACTTTTAGTATATCATGAAGGGTACCCTACTGAACGAATGCAAACAGCTTTCGTTTCTGTTGAATTTAGTAGTGGATTCTGGTGAATATCAATTAATTTGACTGGACCATTTATACATGTAATTATTGGGGCACTGGGGTGTGTAACACACTGCCTAAATACTAATCTTGAGAAATTAAGCTTCTCAAAATCAGAATGGAGGAAGCTGATTCTAAGACTACAGATCCAAGTTATCACTGGAACTGTAAAAGTCTGTAAAACTTTCCAGAAGTTTATCATTTAAGTATATATGAGCACGTTTAGATATACAAGTATATGCATGAGAAGACATAAATAAAACAAAAAGTACAAAATCTGCACGTATATATACATACGTACATACATACATACATGCATACATACATAAAAATATACCCTGTTGATGATGCTGAAATTTCAATCAAGGAACCTTGGACCTAGCTTCTTTCTCTATTGGCAAGAAATCCTGAAATAAAACTGAAGAATTACATACATACATATATACATATATACATATATACATATATACATATATATACGTACATGCATACATACACACACACATACATACATACATACATGCATGCATACGCGCATGCCTGCATATGATATAGAATCGATGTCTATACCTAGACATATTCAAATACGTGTGTGTGTATCATGCAACTATTAACGTAATTTGTGCTACGTGTTACTGCCCCTTTAAATAGTATTCGAGAGAGCAAAGCATTAGATCCAATGGTAATATGTACAAATATATGCGTGTGTATGAGTTGTGAGTGTGTGTGCGTGCGTGTGTGTGTTTGTGGGCATGTATCTGTGTGTATCTATGAGTGTTTACGTGTATGCATGTGTGCATGTATGCCTGTATATATTTATGTACACAGAAAGAAACAAAGATACTGGAGAGGAAATCAATTCGTGCGTGTGCAGGTATGCACGCACACACACACACACGCGCATATACACAGGTTTCCATATGTATGTATATATATATATATATACATATATATATATCTATATATATATATATATATATACATATAATATACATATATATATATATATATATACATGTATAGATATACACATATATATATAAATATATGTGTATAAATATATATATATATATACAC
>NC_069004.1:26671176-26680247 GCF_001194135.2 Octopus bimaculoides
GTGAGCAGTGTAAATTAATATTTTATTTTTATCTTTTATATAAACAGTGTATTATTGCTGTATTGTAGTGTAAACAATAATTGTAAAATGATTATTTCAAACAATGGTAAAAGTACTTTTGTTTGAAGATTAGGCCTCCAATTCATTGTGTTCTAATTTGCAATTGTTGTTTACAAATACACAATACCCCACTTCCGTATGCACACAAAATTACATACACAAATGGGAGAATTCACAAAAAAAAACCGAAGACGATGACAGGTGGTGTAGACAACAAACAGATGTATTAGTATAATACTCGGTAAATGAAAAAGTCTTTAACGTTTCGAGCCTATGCGTGGGATCTGGCATATATATATATATATATATATATATATATATATATATATATATGTATATAACCTCAGGAACATGCCTTAATATCAGCTGGTTATTCAGTGCGCTTTCCACTCGATATATATATTGCAAGCGAGAAGAAAATCCCCTACCATTCTAGCTTAGAGACTTCCAAATCACTTCCTCTCGATTTTATTTCGACCATGCTTAGTGATGGATACTTGTCTGCTAGACAGTGGTAGTGTACCTAGCTCGCATTGATTATATAGATAAATAATATCACGGCCACTGGTTTTGCAAGTGGCACACTAGCTCGTTAAGAAAATGTCTATTAGAGACGAAAGCAGTATTTATACTGAGGGGTAATATTTCTCGCCACCGAAACGTTGGTGTTCTATAAAAGCAGACGACACTGCTATTTTAACCTCAGGAAGATGTCTCCTCTAGTTAGTTATTCAATGCGCTTCGACATATATTGCAAGCAGAAGGAATATAAAAATCCCTCAGAGCATTTTTCTTTCTTTTTTGTTTTGCAAGCGATGTTCCAACTTAAGAAATTCAAAGCCCCTTTGTGTCTTTTGCAATGTTGTTAATATAAATGGTGCAGAAGGAACACGTTATAGACTGCTATTTTGAATATTGTTAGTATTCCAAGTTTTTATTCAAACTGCAGGTACAAAGTTCATTTGCCTCGACTAGGTCCCCTTGCACTATTGATAAAATCCTGTACAATCTTCATAACTTCCTTAAATAGGTAAACTGTATTCTAAAGGAATTAGATATTAAAGCAAATGCAACTAAAGCAGATATTTCTGAACACTCATCAGATTCCGAATATAAATCAGAAGAAATGTAGGTATGATTCTTTTCACACAAGGAAGTTTGAACGATCTCAAAGCAGAGCCCCTCTTCTCTCATTTGACAGAAAGACACTTGCATGAAGAAAATGTAACAGTGAATTATTATAGAAAGCAAAATTATGATTTAGCATTTTATTTCAAAGAGAATCGTCCTCTCTGTTTGGTTCTTGACATTAACAGGCATTTTGGAAGTTTTACTGAAAGCGACGTTTTACGCGAATGACAACTTTTTAAAGATGCATCAATACGAATTTTAAAAGCCATTTTTATTGTATAATAAGCATTTTAGTCTCTGTCAACTCCAACAGCTAATTCGATGCATTTACATGAAACTTTTGTTAAAATGAATGTCCTTTTCAATTCAGTTCAATACACTGATCACCAGTGGAATCCTTATGCGCATCTTGAAATAATTGCTATGTTAACAGGCATGGAAGAGGAATTCACCAAGCAGATTCCTTTATATGTGGGGCACTCGTCGTTTACAAATCATTATAAAGGAAGAGAATGGCTAAGCAGGCCTTCATATATCTCTACAAGAAACAGCATTCAATCAATTCCTGTAGTTGATTCGAATAAAATATTTTAACCACTTCTTCACAATACGGTTCGTTTAATGAAGGTATTTGTTAAGGCCGTCGTAAAAGATGATTTCATTTTCTCCCAGAAATATTTTCAGAATTATATGCTGCCAAAATGAAAGAGCGAATTTTTTTTAAATACAGGACCTGAAATCCGAGAAATATTCGAAGATAAATATAATATTTTGATGACACATTCACAACACCTAAGAGTAAAGTTTGCTGTATCTTTATAAGGATGTGTTAACTCCTTAAGTATTCACGGGTCTCTTGTCGAAATGAAGTTGGGAAACTGATTGAGAATTTCACAGATATAGGTAGTTGGCGAGTGTTTATTACGTTAAATTCTTCACCGTTACAAATGGATTTCACTTCTGAAATCTTGGCGCTGCTAATGACGAATATGGAGAGATTTCAGCAGGATATTAAATCTTTGCAAGATCGATATCAAGGAATCTAGCAAGCAAATTTGATGGCAGACCACTACTAGATTACTTGGTGAGTATACAATACCATTTACAAGAAAAGGACGTATTTATCACATTTTTATTGTATATATGTATGTACTGTATACAGATAGAAACGCACATATATACGTAGTGATGCAATAAAATTTAAATGAGAATAAACCTTCTCTCTCTCTCTCTTTCTCTCTCACACACACACACTCACTCACATAATACACATACAGGTAAATATCCATACATATATACTTGCATATATACTTACTTGCATACATACATGCGTGCATATATATTTATATACATACTTACGTGCATACATACATACATACATGCATACATACGTACGTACATACATACATACATGCATACATACGTACGTACGTACTTAAATACTTACATGCATATTTACATACATACCTACATACATATATACACACATACTACATGTGTACAGACTTATGTAAATACATACGGACATACATACATGGATGCATACATACACACACACACACACACACACACACATATATATATATATATATACACATATGTGCATACATGCATGCATACTTACATATCTACATGCACGTGAGTTCTATTGCAAGTAATGAATAACGGAACCTAACTTTTATGTTATCGGATATAGGTCATTCAAACTGGTAGTGTTATATTTTCTTTTGCTGCTTCCATCTTCATTACTTGTAAATGACGACTCCAACTGAAACAATTTCTCGTCACTGAGTTCTTGCAGGTTATTTGATGTCTGCAGAAGGCTTCGTTTATGGAGATGATGCCACTGAGATGAGCAATGTGCTGAGAAGGATGAGGAAGCTTAAAGAAAGACATATCTCCAGTATTGAGGAAAAGAAAGCAAAAAAAGAAACGCAGTGGGCGATCATCAACTGGGAACACTGAGAAACATTGCAAGCGAGTTAATAAATTAATCCGAACAAACAAATGAGATACTACATTCCATGATGATGTTGTACAATTGGAATAGAGTTACAATGCATTACCAAAAGTAGTGGAAGATTGGGTCTTGGGAAGCTCAGGAGTTGACATCCGATTTGAAGGAGAGATCAGTGAACGTCTGCACTGATCTACTGGAAGCGTTTCAAGCGAATGAAAGCGCGATTTCTCTTTCTTTTCCGTGGCTGATCTGTGATAGGGTGCGGAACGCGGGTATATATTTATTATCTAGAAACGAAGGTTCACAACATGGAAAAGTGTCACACTTCTTTTCCGCCCCACTAAGGATTTCAATCGTCGGCACAGAAATTCTTGGTGTCTGTATCTTGAGCTGACAAGTAAAGCGTGTCATTCTCCCTAATTTTCGGAAACGTGGCTGAACGTGAGCCGTGAGTGTTACACAGAGAAATTAGAAAGAAAAAAAAAAGAGTTGAGAGAAGTCTCTAGGGGTGCGAACCCGAACATGACTGTGAAAACAATTCATATTCACGATATTTGCAAACAAATCACTCAATCAGAAAACTGAGGAGGCCAGGGTTCCTTTAGCCACCATACGTTTCGGATCTTGCGCCCAACGATATTCATATCTTCGTTGCAAGGAAGAACAATCTTCATGGACAAAGGTTCGATGCCACAGTCGAGGTGAAAGTTAATGAGTGGGGGTACAAAAGGGAACAACCGAATTTTTGCCGAGAGAATTTCAGTGATGAGTTCAACCATCGTTGAACTCATGCATCAATTGTGATGGATACTAAGATAATAGTAAATTCGTAAAGAGGAAGGACATCCTCCTAACACAAGCAATTTCAATAACGTATGTCAGGAAATAAGATTTTACACCCACTTTTGCAGCTTATGCCTACTTTCGGCGTAACCCACGTACAACGCATACATTCGCGCGCAATTATAATTATGTACATACAGACACAGACACCTACAAATAAACCTATATGTAGACTTACAATAAACCTATATGTAGACTTACAATAAACCTATATGTACACACACACACATACATATATGTCTATGAATTCTTACCTCTACGTTAGATAGCCCCAGTCAGCTCAGCACGATTTTTACAATTTGACACCATTTTTATTAGGATACACACACACACACGCGCTCACATATACTCAACCATGAGTAAAGGTTCCGTTATTCTTAAAATTGCTTTAAACTATTAACCTTAATTTAAAATTTACATCTATAAACATATTTATGAGACCGCATGCATTAAAGTTATGTGTGTATCTCTCTTGCTCTGTGTTTCTGTATGTGTGTGTATGTGTGTGTATGCGTATGTGTGTGTGTTTGCGCGTAGGTGTTTATGTCTCTAAGTGTATGTATATTTCTGTAAATATGTCTACACTATATATAGATGTGTATGTATGTGCATATATATATAATAATTGTGTGCGAGTGTATATGTCTCAACTTGTGTGTCTGCGTGTGTTTGTCTGAGTGAGTGAATGTGTGTTTGTGTTTGTGTTTGTGTGTGTGTGTGTGTGTGTGTGGTTGTGTGTGTGTGTGTGCGTGTGCGTGCGTGTAATTAAGTGACTCTTGTTTCCCAAACTAGATTAAAAAAATTATTGAATATAAGAAGTCGCGTTTATGGTTTTTATTTCCAAACAATCAATATTGTCTCCTAGTGATAAGGTTTTTTGTTGAAAATATAATTTATTAATGGAAATTCACTTCCCTGGGTATCAACTCACGGCACGAGCATAATATGTTTTAAATAAATATACACACATACACACATATATGTATGTTTTGTTTCTGTATCTGTATGTGTGCATGTGTGCAGACGCTTATGTATGTACATGTATGTATGTCATTCACTTTTATTTCAACATTTCTTGGTAATAGAGAAAGAGCCGGTTTCTAACCTAGAGCCAAAGCGCGATCATTGGAGTTTCAACTGGTTATTTTTGCATGTATGTGTGTATATGTGCAGCATTCGGAGTCAGTGCATATGTGCAGATTTGTATGCATTTTTTATGTATGGATGGTCATACATGGAGTTCTGTGTCTAACCATTCGTCTATATATTTAAATGATAAACCTCTGGAAATTTACAGATTTTTAAAGTTCCAGTGATGGATTGGACCTGTAGTTTTCGAATCAACTTTTTCCTTTCTGGTTTTGAGAAGGCTAATTTCTCAAGATCGCTACTCAGGCAGTGTATTACATATTCCAGTAACCCAGTAACTACAGATATAAGCCCTAATATATAATCTGGACAGAGTAACTGTACATTTCCCAATAGTACAGTATACGTATTTTCTTTTCCACTGATCTTTAGCTTTATGTTGATATCCGCTGGGCAGCTGACTTCCACAACTGTCCCAAATCACTATGTCAGGTTTACAAACTATTCAGGCTTTCACTGGGACATTCTACTAGTATTGTTTCTTATGTGTCGCTATGGCTTCTTCCGTACTGTGGAACTTATTTCTTTTGCTTCAGGATTATCTCTTCCACATGAGTATATATGTATTTTTATCAATATTTGGTAGCACCAGCCAAGTGACACAATCACCAAGAGTTTCGTGCGTTAGCCCTTCTCCATCTTTCTCTCTCTCTCTCTCTCTCTCTCTTTCTCTCTCTCTCTCTCTCTCTCTCTCTCTCTCTATCTATCTATCTATCTATCTATATTTCTATCTATTTATCGATCGATCGATCAATGTGTACATGTGTATATGTCTGTATATAGATATAGATAAATAGTTACATAGTTAGATAGATGGGATATGTAAGACGCTGCCTCAATACCAATCTTGAGAAATTAGGCGTCTCAAAACCTGAAAGATTAAGCTAATTCGAGGACTACAAATCCAATCCATCAGTGGAACTGTAAAAATCTGTAAAACTTTCCCGAAGTTTATCATTTAAATACACATGAGCATGTCTAGATATGCAACTATATGCATGAGAAGACATACAGAAAACATACATACATACATACATACATACGTACATACATACGTACATACATACGTACATACAAAAATACCGTTGTTGATGTTGAAATTCCAATGAAGGAGCCTTGAATCTAGGTTAGAAACCGGCTATTTCTCTATTGGAAGAGATCTTGAAATAAAACTGTAGAATGAGATAGATAGATAGATAGATAGATAGATAGATAGATAGATAGATAGATAGATAGATAGATTTGTTCATAAAGGCAGAGTAAACTACAATCTGAATCGATCATTTTAAAGTAGAATATCTTCTTTTTATTAAGTTCTGTAATTCCTACCTTACAGAAATTGCCTGGCGGTGGCAACTCTGTGGGCCTTTATGCAATTTTATGAGGAAATGGTTTTGGGTTGAAAATATTTTCATCATTATTTAATATGTTGATTTTTTTTTTCTTTTATCGAAAAATATTTTTCTGTAAAGTTTCCCTAAGGTTGCTAGGCGTATATTTCTATAAAGGTTTTAATATTGAACAATAAATTAGGTTTTATATAACATTACGTTTGTCGTATCATACGTGGGGAAAAAGTTGAGATGCTAAAGTAGAATTAGGGGAACAACGGATAAGATACATTGGTTTTGCTAAGTCTTACAATTTACAAGATTGTCTCAATTCTGGGAGGGACGTCGTGAACATCATCCGAACCAATATAGTGAAGTTAATAGACATTATTATATTCTTTTCTACTCTGAGCACAAGGCCCGAAATTTTGGGGGTGGGGGCCAGTCGATTAGATCGACCGCAGTACGCATCTGGTACTTAATTTATCGACTCCGAAAGGATGAAAAGCAAAATCGACCTCGGAGGAATTTGAACACAGAAAGTAAAGACAGACGAAATATCGCTAAGCATTTCGCCCGGTGTGCTAACGTTTCTACCAGCTCGCCGCCTTATATAGACATTATTATATAAAAATGCAATGTTATTAGCAGTTACAATATGCCAGTAGCATGTTCGAACTCGTTACTAAGTCATTCGCTGGATTTTATAATAGAGAAAATTTCTCTCTGAGAAAAGCTAAGACAGCAAGCTGGCAGAATCGCTAACGCACCGAGGAAATCTACTTAGCGGCATTTCGTCCGTCCTTACGTTCTGAGTTCGAAATCCGCCGAGGTTCACTTTCTCGTTCATCCTTTCGTAAGTACCATTTGAATACTGGGGCCGAAGTAATCGACTTATCACAACCCGACGAAGTTACTGGCCCTGTGAGAAAATTTGAAACTATTATCATATATGATTATTTAATGTGGAACAACTACAATAACAACAACTACTACGAATACTACTGCTGCTGCTTCTTCTGCTGCTGCAACTACTATTGCTGCTGTTGCTACTGCTGCTGTTACTACTACTACTATTGATACTACTACATTATCAAAAAGGAGATGAAGATGATGATTAAAAAGAACGCAACAACTACGACAACTACAAGAATGGAAAGAAGAAGGAGGAGGAGGAGAAGAAGAAGAGGAAAAAGAAGAAGAAGAAGAAGAAGATGAAGAAGAAGAAGAAGGAGGAGGAGGAGAAGAAGAAGAAGAAAAAGATGAAGAAGAAGAAAAAGAAGAAGACGAAGAAAAAGAAGAAGAAGAAGGAGGAGGTGGAGGAGAAGAAAAAGATGAAGAAGAAGAAGGAGGAGGAGAAGGAGGAGGAGGAGGAGGAGGAGGAGGAGGAGAAGAAAAAGATGAAGAAGAAGAAGAAAAAGATGAAGTAGGAGGAGGAGGTGGAGGAGGAGAAGAAAAAGAAGAAGAAGAAAAAGAAGAAGAAGGAGAAGAAGAAGAAGAAGAAGAAGAAGAAGAAGAAGAAGAAGAAGAAAAAGAAGAAGAAGAAAAAGAGGAAGGAGGAGGAGAAGAAAAAGATGAAGAAAAAGAAGGAGGAGAGGAGGAGGAGAAGAAAAAGAAGAAGAAAAAGATGAAGAAGAAGAAAAATATGAAGAAGATGAAGAAGAAGGAGGAGGAGGAGGAGGAGGAGAAGAAAAAGATGATAAAGAAGAAGAAGAAGAAGAAGAAGAAGAAGAAGAAGAAGAAGAAGAAGAAGAAGAAGAAGAAAAAGATGAAGAAGAAGAAGATACGAAAGTATACCTACAAACGTATGCAATCACAACAAATATTTGGGAAAGAACTACAATGCATCATTCATAAAATTTTTCAGACAAATTTTTCTAAGAATTTCCATGACGCAAAAAGGTGGCATTTCACAATTTCGCTCGACTCTATTTTTCACATTTACATTCCCATCGATAATATTCTGCTAGTTAAATTCCATTTGGACTGTTTTATGCAACACGCATATACATAATTTTAAAAGCTGCACCAATCAACACCTAATTTGACTTATCATCTATAACCATTAAACTTCTCGTTGTTTTCTCCCGGTTTTTATTTGCTATTCCTCTTTTTCTTTTCTCTCAGTCTACCAATAGTCAAATGTATTATGTAGTTATAACTTACTTGTTTGCATGACTGAAGTTTTAGCGCTAGCGAATTATATGTAAGTTTGTATGTGTTTATGTATGTATGTATGTATGTATGTATGACAGGAGGGATATATGTATGCATGTGCGTGTGTGTGTGTGTGTGTGTGTTGTGTGTGTCTGTGTGTGTGTGTCTGTGAGCGTAGGTGTGTATGTATGTATATTCTTTTATAGATAAAAATTTTTCCAAGATAATATTGCTATATGTATCTCTATGAAGCATTCGTGTATTTGTATATATATATATGTGTGTGGGTGTGTGTGTGTGTGTGTGTGTGTGTTCCTTTCTGTGGAAGAACGTAGGCTCGAAACGGTAAAGACTTTTTCAATTTCCCGTGCATTATACTAATACATCTGTTTGTTTTCTACACCACCTGTCTTCGTCTTTTGTTTTTTTGTGAATTCTCC
>NC_069004.1:26680309-26687181 GCF_001194135.2 Octopus bimaculoides
ATATATATATATATACAGGGTGCGGTGAATATACTGTCGTCTAAATTACGCAAAAAGGAAAAATAGCACTGACATCTCATTTTTTACAGATATATTTACCAAAATTACATTAACATATCTTGAAATACTAAAGACTAAATATATTCAACAAAATCGCCATTGGCTTCAAGTACGGCCTCCAGACGACATCGGAATCTCCTGCAACTCTTCTGGGCGGCTTTCTGGATGAATGCTGCCATAATTCTTGCCTTCAGGTCATCTTTGGTGTTTCAAGGAGTCTTGTTTGTGTCTAGCTCAACTGCGCCTCACACATAATAATAAAGAGGGCTGCAATCTAGAGAGTTATATGGCCAGATGCTAGGGATACTGTGGTCACAGAATTTGTCTGACAGCAATTCGTGGGTTCTCCTGCTTGTGAGACATGATATAGAGTCCTTTTGCCAGGCACAGGGTCTTACAGCAGCCACCCTCTTCACCCAGGGCAGCACTACCTCCTCTCGGCACTTGATGTATATATATTTAGAGAGACAGAGAGAGGAGGAGAAATAGATAAATAGATAGATAGATAAATAGATAGATAGATAGATAGATAGATAGATAGATAGATAGATAGATAGATAGATAGATAGATTTATTGATAAAGGCCGAGTAAACCACACTGTGAATCGATTCTTGAAGTATTTTCTGTTTATTACGTTCCGCAATTCCTAACTTACAGAATTTATCTCGCGGTGGCAATTCTATGTCACTTTTTGGAATTTTATGAGGAAATGGTTTTTGGTCGAAAACCTTTTTTTTAATTATCCAACATACCTTTTTTTTTTATCGAAAAACATATGTTTTAAAACTTTCCTTTAGGTTATATATATAACTTATTTTTCTATAAAGGTTTAATCTTCTGCAGTAAATTGTGTTATATATAACATTACGTTTTTCGTATCGTACATGGGGAAAAAGTCGAGATGCTAAACTGATAAAAGTGGAATTAGAGAACAGCTAAATCTTACAACTTAGAAGATTGACTCAAATCTTAGAGGGACGTCATGAATTAATAGAGTATAGGCAAAAGGCGTTATTATATATAAGCGTATGTATATGATATAGGAATAACAACAAATACAATAACAACAGGTACAACTACAACAACAGCTACTGTTACAACCACCGCTGATGCTGCTACTTCTACTACTATTACAAGAACAGGAAGGAGATAATGAAGAAGGAAGAAGTAGAAGAGTTAAGCATTATATGTGTGTGTGTGTGTATATATATATATATATATATATATATATATATATATATATATATAGGGAGAATTCACAAAAAGACAAAAGACGAAGACAGGTGGTGTAGAAAACAAACAGATGTATTAGTATAATGCTCGGGAAGTGAAAAAGTCTTTAACGCTTCGAGCCTACGCTCTTCCACTGAAAGGAACGCAGAAAGAAACAAGGAGAAAAATTACGAGTTGGACTTGTAATTTCCAAGGGACAGCCTTGTCACATCGTGTCACGCTGAATCTCCTTGTAGAAGGCTACATATGACTGTGGTGAGCTCAGCCACAAGCATGCTGCTCCGTTGATCGGATCTCTCGTCGTCTGTAATCGTTTGAAAGCCCGAGACTGTAGAAAGTGGCTGTGTTCCATCACCAACGGAACCAAAATCTTTGACGTCACCAGAAGGGAGAAGGAAGAGATCAAAGGACAGGATAGAAATGCTTGACAGAACCAACCTCATCCTCCACCAACATTGCCGTACAATCAAAACCATCGATTCTTCTGTGCAAGAACTGGTCTATAGAGTCATCAAAGACATCACCATAGACGAAGCCTTCAACCAAGAATAAACTAAATTCTTTGATACGAAATAAAGCCGTCGGAAACAATATATATATATATATATATATATATATATATATATCTACAGGGTTACGGCAAAATAATGGAAACACCTTAAAATTTCAAATAAATTCATTTTGATATGGGGTAGGACCGCCTTTGACAGTAATTACAGCTTGAATTCTACGAGGTATGGACTCGTACAAAGTTTAAATTCTTACCAAAACAATGATGGTGGAGGATATCGACTCCTTATTTGTTATTCTAAAATGCACCATAAATGGTCAATAATATTGAGATCTGGGGACTGTGGTGGTCAGATAAGATGTTCAGCTTCGATAGAATGTTCTTCGTGCTATTCAGCAACAACTTTAGCTTTGTGAATTGGTGCATTATCATCCTGAAAGATTGCGTTTCCCTCTGGAAACAGTTCCGCAACCATAGGATGAATTTGATCAAATAAAATGCTTAAAAAGTCTTGACTTTTAATTCTGCCATGAAGGGAAACGATTTGGTTGGAGGATTTCAAAGATATAGTCGCCATCCCGATCATCACAGATCCTCCTCCATGTTTAAGAGTTGGAAGAAGCCAGTGTGGGTCAAATGCTTCTTTTGGCTATCTCCACACGTATACTTAGCCGGTGGTCGGAAATAAGGTAAAGGATGACTCAACCGAAAGAATAACTTTCTTCCACTGCTCTAAGGACCAATTATGTAGGTTTTTACTCCACTCTAAACGTTTTACAACGTTTGTTTTTGAAAGTAGTGGTTTTCTGATTGCAACTCTCCCGTGGAATCCGGCTTTGTACAGCTCTCGGAGAACAGATTTTGTGGAAACTGTGTTCTCGAGGTGGTCATTAAGCTATTCAGTAATTTCGGGAGCTGTACTTTTGTGATCCTTTCTAATAATTCGCATAAGAGTCCGATGGTACCTAACTGAAAGTTTTGGCTTTCTTCCGGGGTTTTGTTTCGACGAGGAGGTATTTCCCTCTTTCTCATTACTTTCGAGACAGTACTTTTTTGATACACCAAACATTTCGGCCGTTTTCGTTACGCCAGCGCCTGCCATATGAGCATCAGCAATTTGACTTCTTTGAAAGTCCGATAGATCTGTCATTTTAATGAATTTTAATTACCGTTTTTTTTATGATATCTGAAAAGAAACAGCAATTTTAGCAAAACACTAATAACAAATTAAAAAGCATAAAAATATACAAGGTTTTGACGATTTTATAGATATGATGCTAGGTGATTCCATTATTTTGTCCAACCCTTGTATATGTATATATATATATATACATATTAAGTATAAGGAAAGGAAAAATTGTAGGTGTAGTCGATCTTTAATTCATAATCCAGGTTGATACAGAATGAATATACATTCTACAAATTGTTTCAGAGTCTAATTAATTTCAAAGACAAAAACGACAAACTCTTCATGAAATAAAAATTAGATTCCTCAAAAGGAATTACATACTGGGATGAATAATTGCGACCAACAAACG
The DNA here is from genome assembly GCF_001194135.2 of Octopus bimaculoides. Taxonomy (NCBI): domain Eukaryota; kingdom Metazoa; phylum Mollusca; class Cephalopoda; order Octopoda; family Octopodidae; genus Octopus; species Octopus bimaculoides. The sequence goes on from NC_069004.1 coordinate 26,683,653, forward strand.
TGTACAAAGACTTTTCGCAGCCCAGACGGGAACACAGAGTCTAATTTTTATTTTACGAAGGGTTTTTCGTTTTTGTCTTTGGAATTAATTAAACTCCGAAACAATTTGTAGAATGTATATTGGTTATGTACCAACCTGGATTATGAATTAAAGATCGTCTACACCAACAATTTTTCTTTTCCTTATATTTAATATGTATTTATATATATTAATATTACCCACAGGCAATTATTTTGACAATGTGTATTGCATATGTATGACCGATCATTTTCACGATGTTCAACCAAAATGCAGATTGAAAGTTACAGTCAATCATTTTGCTTTTATAAAAAACACATTATACAAGATATGGTAAGATATATAGTTTGAACATCATCTCTTCGGTGTTTCTCCATCTCGTAATGAATAATTAATATGTTTCGAACAACACATATTTCAGAATCATTTATAACTTGGTTGTCTTATGTTCTTATTGGTTTTCGTCACACTTAGTTTTCAACATACACGCACGCACACACACACACACATATATATATATCTATGTTTGCGTGTATGTATATATATATATATATATATATATGTATGTATATACATATCTATGTATGTATGTATATGTATATATACATGTATACATGTATATATATACATATATGTATATATGTATATATATATTGAATAAGATAGAGTCAACAAGATGGAGTACGGTTAGGCAGTTATTTGACAATCACTACACATGTTTCCATATAACATAGACCTTCATACATACACGATTTAAATTATGTAACGGTTTACCTGTATAATGGGACCCATTTGTATTTCTTCAGGTGATATACAATTGCTGTCCCCATTAGTAACAAAACTTTCGACTTCGATGCTAATACATCCATCTGCCTTGTTTGAATTTAGTAGACACTGGCAGTTTCATTCCTCTCGTTGCCAACGTGCATCTGCACACCCGCCATGAACGGAATTGAATACACTGGCTGTCCACTTTGCTCCATATGTTAGGCTGGACATGCGAAATTTTATTATTCGACCTTCAGTACCCGTTGGTCCAGTTACTCACAGTCTCTCTCATATACATATATATGACCGTCTTAAACGATTGAAAACGTTTTGCCTGGAAAACGTTTTGGTGTGTCAGCTTTGGGCAGATACTGCGAGGAAGGCCACTAGTAATAGTATGAAATATATATTTCGTCACGTGTTACAGTGCTATCCAAAAAATTATACGTTTTATTGTGCAAATGATGTGTGAAGAAGATGTGTGCAAATGATGTGTGGAGAAGACATTGTAACTGCGATTTTTCATGAGATTCACCTAGTTTCTTTATAGTTTCCAGTGCGCTGCAAATGTCGAATATCTATTGACTGGTCATGTCAAACTTGTTAAGTATTTCTCAACCATTTTTCATCTATGGACACCTTTAATTCCTATTTTAATTAGACCCACGTAGCCATTCGATGTTTAAAAAGGCCGATCATATTTTTATAACTTGATACTTTTAGAAATGGTATAAAAAAAATTAAAATATTTCGTGTAATGTAAGGAATATCATTAATTTATTGCACATAAAATTTAACAACAAAATCTTGTGTAGACCTCCAACGGTTATATGAATCCTGTTTGAAAGCCGCTGATCCGGTTCAAAAAAATTATGACAAAACACCCCGGCCGAAGTTCTATAACCACATTAAAAAGGGTTCGAATTACCCGAATAAAAACTTTTAGCATTTCTAGAAAATTTTGAGTAGTTTTTTGTGGCTTTACTTCAATAAAAATCTTTACAACGAACGTTGCCATTCGCATAAGGCCATCCAAGAAAATTCCCGTCTTTGGAACATTCGCCTACTTCAGGAAACATTTAGTGGCATAGCAAACTAACGCTATGTATTTGTTAATAGCCACTTGGTGAGATGGTTGGTCGATTTTTCGAGCTTTCAGTTTTATTTTTAATTCATAAAATGAACGCACTCGAATTTTCTTTTCCTATTTGTCTTTCACCAATAAATTCAACAGAGGACCATATATACTAATAAATAATAACAGTAAACACATTAGCACGAATGAATAAATAGAAATCTATGTTTTAAAATAATATATTACATTAACATTATTAAAAATCATTATTTTAACAGAAATATCAGAATCTAAAAAGCTATACACAATACACACACATATACTTGCTCGAAATGGGGATTAGATAAACAGCTGACAACTAATGAAGGGTCGTTCTTTCTTTTCTTTGTATTACTCGCCTTCTTTTCCAGTTTTTGCCTCTCGTTATTTGCGTATTTAACGCAGTTGTTTTCGCATTTCCTGTTGTCTACTGTTGGTGACATCGTGTACCCATATATGCATATATATATATATGTATATATATATATATATATATATATATATATATATATATATATATATATATATATATACGCACACACATACATAAATATATGTGTGTGTGTGTTTGTGTGTGTGTGTGTGTGTGTGTGTGTGTGTGACTGTGTGTGTGTGTGACTGTGTGTATGTATGTATAAGCAACGTCATGGGTTTTATATTGTATCCGAGAATAAATTTTTATTTGGTGAACGCTTCCTTTATGTTGATGGCATTCATGACAAAGTACACTAACTCTTGCATAGAAGAGTCGATGGAAGTAATAGCTTGGTCATTTTGGCGCTGGACGAGGTTGATTCTTTTTTTTAGCCTTTCTCCCTTGTTGTTTATTTTCTTCCTTTTCTCTTTTGGTGCGTTCGAAGATTGTTGGTTCCGATGGGGATGGAACACCGCCACTTGGTATGTATGCATTTCTGTAGAATGTGCGATAATGGAAGTAGTTTGTTTTCTCATTGCAACGTTGTTCAGCTTATGTCAGCTTAAGTGAATATCATCTACCAGTTCTTTCCTAGCGAAATATTAGCTGCATGGAAATTGTGTTGAACTCCGCCGAATAGAAGCGTGCCTGTAATTCATACCTCAAAATATGTAAGACACCAAGTCTCGGAGGTCTTATCTGATGATAAGATTGAGAGTACACATACAAATACTCATCTATTTAGATGCTAAGAGAATAAGATGAAAGCTCAGTAGAGAGAACTGCCGAAGATGCATCGTCGAAAGCAGCAAGTTCTGTTGTACTTTTATTCATAGATACACACACACACACACACACACACACACACACACACACACACACACACAAACACACACCTATACACACACGTATATAAATAGATGGATAGATAGATAGATAGATAGATAGATAGATAGAGAAAGATGTATGCTGTGTGTGTATATATATATATATGTATATATACTGCTGAATATCTATCTAGCTAGTTATACATATATATGATATATAAACATATATTTAACATGTGTACGCATATATAGTGATATGTATGCATAATTATAACTACATATGTATCTATCTATATACGTCTATATATACACAGACACACACACACACACACACACACACAAACACACACACATATATATATATATATATATATATATATATATATA
>NC_069004.1:26687705-26691463 GCF_001194135.2 Octopus bimaculoides
ATATATATATATATACGCATACATACACACACATACACATGCTCATGCACACATTCATTCACATGTGTATGTGACTGCATACTTCAAGCAATTACGGTGTGCATGTATGTATAAACTATAATGCTGCAGTGTAGCCTTAGTGAGTGCCGCCCAGTGCAGAACTTGAGTTTGTCGCTCCCTCCCAAAAAATCACCTCTCCGCTCCTATGCACGCTTTTAGAGCAGGCTCAAAAGTGCCGCCCCTGTAGAAATGCCGTCCAGGGCGGATCGTTCCAATGCCATCCATCGTAGTTAAGCTACAGTTCGTTCATTCATCCTTATTCTCTCGCTTCCCCCCACCTCTCTCTCTCTCTCTCTCTCACTCACTTACTCTCTCTCTCACACACACACACACACACTCTCTCTCAAAAATCCTTGGTACAGTATTATATAGTTGATAAAATGAGTAGAGATGGCCTTTTTGAGGGATAATTTTAATAGCAATGTTTACAGTGAGTTATATGCCAAACATTATTATTAAAATAAAAATTATCCCAGAAAAGACTATCTCTATTCATTGTTTTCAAATTTCAAATGTATAAGTATATGTGTGTGTATGTGTGTGTATACGCATAGATATATACACATAGATATATACACATTATATATATATATATATATATATTATTTTGTTTAAAAGAGTTCCAACACTGTCTGTTTTTTATGTTTTATTTATATTCCTGCAGAACCAATGTGGGGTATAGAATATGGAATATACGATATATAATATAATATACAATATATAATATAAAATAAAATAAAATAAAAATGGATGGCACCATGAAAGAAAGTATTGAATGTAGATGAAATATTGAGTGTTCAATATAAAGGATCAAATATATAAATATATAAATATAAATATATAAAGGCGACTCGAGTTTCAGGGCTATTTCCCTTCGTCATGGCCGGTATGACAGACTAGAGACAGCTGTTCTCTGTATATAGAAACACTTCAATGTGCTCAAGAGATTAGAACTTGAGCTGTTAGATAAAGAAGGCAACAAAAAGCAAGCTAGGTACGTCTATTTACAAGTCAAAATGCATCTAATCGAAAAGGAAAATGTAAATGTGTGTGGCTATTAAGAATACATAGTCCAACTTGCATAAAGAAAAAAGAAACATATCACAAATAAGATAGGAAGAGTTTTAAGGTTCCTACCGCCGTTTCAGGAGTCTTGGTGGTCCTGATATATGTCAGATTTAGGGTCCATTTTTCGATGACAATCGAAGGATAGGAAACGCGAAACCCTATGGTTTGCACCACCACTCTGTTTCCAAGTTAAATTTCTACCAAAATTATTTCGCGAAATTCTAAAATCTAATTTTCCACTACAATATAAATATTATCCCATTTTCAATAAATCATCAGTGAAGATCTACTCTACCACACCTAATTTAGGATATATAATAGCCTCCTCGAACAAACAACTCTAGTCATCTGAATACTTAAACTCTTGCTTCATCCCAAGCTAGCCTAGACAGTAGCAATAATACAAACCTTAATAGCCCACCTCAAGTATTTGATACTAAACTCAAGCCAACATCCCACAACCCTACCTATACGGCAGCAAACATCAGTTCCATTACAACTTCCCAATCCAATACTACTATGAATTCCAATATGGATTCTTCTTCCCTAGTAACAACAAACCAATCAACCTCAACATCACTAATAGAAAACTCCAACCATAGAACAAATAGAAAAACTTGTAACTGTAAGGCATCAGAATCATGCCCTCTTGCAGGCTCCTGTCTCCGCAAAAACGTAATCTATAAGTGCCGCGCGATGACACCCTGAACTCACCAGGCAAGTGTGTATATCGTGGATTTTAAACGCCTTTATCGTGCTCATGAATTCTTTCACTAATCCTAAATCTAAATTATTTACATCCTTAGCAACACACATACACAACCTCAAGTCAAAAAATATCCAATACACTATATCATAGTCTATAGTAGGTGAAGCTCCCCTTTGTAAATCAAATATAGGTAAATGTAAATTATGTATAAAAGAGTCATTAACCATTTTCGATTCCACAACCCTTCACTGTTAAATAGATTCTCTGATGTTATTTACTCATGTAAGCATAAATGCTACTCGACTTTCATGCACTTCGCGCTAATTCTAAATAACCATATAACAAGCCTCTAAACCCATCAAACTGTAATTTAAAACAGAGTCAGCTTGACAATCGATTTCTTATCACTTTCTAAATATATATATATGAGCGCATGTGACACAAGCCCAAAATATTCAAACTTACTGTTACAAATATAATAATTGAGCTATGTCTGATAATCAGTCGATCTAGCAAGCATGACCTCATGTCAGTGAGGGGGGCGGTACGCAATGATGCCGTCGAGAGGTAGACCCCGAAATGGTGCACATTCGCACCTACTGACCCCATACACCTGTATATGTACGCATGTGTGTATATGTGTGTGTGTGTGTGCATGTGTGTGTTTATATATATAAACACACTCAACAATCGGAAATACTGCGGAAACATAACAACCAAAAAATTCGTAGCTTATTCCTCATCAGTCAACGTCCAGTACATCATTACATTCAACATTGATATTTTTCACTCTTAGTGGCGCTAGTGGCAAAAAGCCCCTTGGAATAGCTAACGAACGTACAGGATCTTGTATATCATCTTGTTCCAAGTACACACACACACATATTATTCTTATAAAAGAATGTTGTTGACAATGACTTCGAAACTTCGGCGAGCTAAACCATCATCGTTTAAATTGAATCCCACACTTGGCTTGTACTTTATTTTATCGACTCCGGAAAAAAAAAAACGAGAGGTAAAAGTGACATCGTCAGGATTTGAATTCAGAATTTTAAGAGCCGGAAGAAATGTCTCTGAGCATTTCGTCCAGGATGCTGAGAATTCTGCCAGCTTGCCGTCTGTGTTGAAGCTTAACGCTTATCGCAGCTTAACGCTTATCGCAGCTTACCGTTTTTTAATAACTGAAAAGGCAAATTATGTGATTCTAGGTACATTATGCTCGTCCAAAAATTTAAAATATACAACGGAGATTCTCACAGCTGAAATGCCTTTTTGATTCGGTTTGATAGACTTCCCAGTTCAAGACTGACCTATGGCTAAATAATTACATTTAATGATATGGGTTCTTAGTCACACATATTTTAATCAATAGGAACATTAACCTACCTGAAATTACATATCATATTACACATAATTTAGTTTCTCTTCGTTGTTTAGCATTTTACATTCTGTAGTTTTAGTTATTGCCTTGGTTATTAGTTTACGAAAATAGTCGCTACTCACTTGGTTGGGTTTCATGCGATTGCTCAGCAGCAAACATTGCGACTCAAGCAGAGAACATTACAAATAGTGGCAGGAAATAAAGTTAATTTTCACTGCGTGTTACCAATTAATGAAATATAGTTCTCAATGTCCCATTGCTTTCACATAATTCTATTTAGTAGGAAAAGCTACTAAATAGGACATTTCTAGCTGTTCTGACACGAACATAAAACTGAAATAATGAGAGGAAAACGTGCTTTGTGAGCTGTTATTACTAGCGCTGGATCAGGGAAATACATAACATGGCTAATAGGAAGAGAGAAGTGAAGGGCACTGACAAAGGCTTCGGACTCTGAATCTATCATCTTGTATTATCGTGTATATTATCTTGTTCCCAGTACACACACACACACTCACACTTATATATATATATATATAT
>NC_069004.1:26692092-26698428 GCF_001194135.2 Octopus bimaculoides
TATATATATATATATATATATATATGTGTACATTATACGACGAACTTCCTCTCCGTTTCCGTGTACCAAGTTAACTCACAAGGTATTGGGACTATTAGCCTTTCATTTATAATGCATTAAAGAATACTCTACATTCACTCCTTCGCTTCTAAGTCAGTAGATATTCTATCAGTCTCAGGGACCTTCTTATTGTGTGTTTGTTTCTTCAGCCCAAATTTTATACCAAAATTCCTGCACTTCTACTTTTGATGGGACAGACTTTACTGTAACTAGTATTTTACTTATCTTCCTGTAAATATTATTTGGATTATTTTAAAACAAATTATTATTATTATTATTATTATTATTATTATTATTATTATTATTATTATTATTATTATTATTATTTGTAGTAATAGTAGTGTTGGCAGTGGAAGCAGCAGCAGCAGTAGCAACAGCAGTAGTAGTAGTAGTAGTAGTAGTAGTAGTAGTAGTAGTAGTAGTAGTAGTAGTAGCAGCAATAGCAGTAGCAGCAGCAGCAACGGTTGGCACTACAGCAAAGGCAGTCGTTACAGTGACGGCGGCAGAGCGAAATTAAGTAGGAAATAGGCAACCGGATTTCTTCGTTGATTAAAACTAATTGAGCTGAGCTGAAAAAAAGACCTTTTTGAACGTGAAAACTGATTCAAAGTATTTGATTGGCTGGAAAATCGTTTGAGCAAATAAGCAATCGAATTAAGAAAAAGAAGACAGATGTAATTAATTATAATTATGGTGTAATTTGATTCCAGAATTGTTGATTCCCTTGTTTAGTGTTCGTTTAATATCGCTTTGCTTGTCATATGAGATACATACATACATACATATACATGCATATATACATACATACATACATACATACATACATACATACATACATACATATACATATCTATATATATGCGTGTATATATATATATATATATATATATATATATATATATATATATATATATATACATACATGCATATACATATATACATATATGCATAAATTCATACACGCACATATGTGTACATGTGCATATACATACATTCATACATAGAGACACATATATTTACAAATTTACGTACATACATACAATCATATAAATAGACGTACAAACATAGATTCAAATTCATATATAGCTACGTAAGTATATGTATACGTACATATAAATTAGCATACAAACATATCCATCTATACAGATGCATTCATATATACCTACGCGCATACATGTATACATAGATACATACATAGTTACATATACGCATTCGTTCGTACATTCATAAACGCATACAGATATACGTATATACTTGCAAATCACGTACACGCATAATGAAGTAATAAGGCTAAATAACGATAGACTGTCACCGTTGTATAATGCTTGCAAAAATTCGGTTACGACTGTTATATTTCAAGCCATAATAATAGCATAATTCTACAGCCAGAATATTAATACCTATGTAGGTATTAGTTGCTTGTAGGAACATTGTATTTCGTTTAGCAATCGCACTAATGCGGATCTTCCACATCCGAGAGAAGAGCTGCGTTCTCGCCTGCATCAGCCCTCAGCCTCCCGCCACATAGCTATCCCCCGCATGCGCCCAAACATGTCCTCCACCTCTTACCAGATCATCTTATCAAGGCCTTACTCTCGTTCGATGCAGCAGCTGTGGGCTGGAAGAAACTCCATGCCAGGCCCCGCACCAGATGGCTGGACATAATTAAGGAACATCTCCAGAGACTCGACGTCACCTTGGAAAATGCAGAGTAGCTGGCACGGAGCCACCAGCGATGTGGACGAGGGCACTGGTCGACCTGATCGAATCTACACGCGACGATGCCTCTGGGAAATGGTTATTTTTGCATGATGTAATTGACTTGTTCATCAATAGAAAACACGACTGAAACAGCTGTAGAGAACCTCAGCACATTTGTGCTTATATTTACAACTAAATGCGAACACAGACGTTAGATACGGATCGCTGTGGTTAGCCATTAACTGGAACTTAACTGAAAACTAATACGGTATCCGCCCAGTTAATATATTACTCGAAACTCATTTTCACACACACACACACACATATGTGTATGTATGTATGTGTATTTTTCAATGTGTACAAATAACACGGAAATAATAAATAAATAATTACCAGGGTGGCAAACATTCACATAAGAGCCAAAGATATTACAGCCTACTCATGAAGGTAGAATTTCCAGGGTTAAGTGAAACGTCTTTGTATAACAGACAAATTAAGAAATGGAGTCAAACGCAGGTGTTTTCAAATCTTTATACTTCCGACATATGTTTCGAATCATATGTCGGAAGTTTAAAGATTTGAATAACACCTGTGTTTGACTCCATTTCTTAATTTGTCTGTTATACAAAGACGGTCAGCTCGAGGCTATAACAGAAGACACCTGCGCAAGGCACCATGCAGTGGGACTGAACCCGGAACCATGTGATTGGGAAGCAAATTTTTTTCCACATATCCGTTTTATTAGGTTTAAACTGCCATCCGTGTACATACTTCATGTAAATAGATCGTTGAAATACGAATGTTCCTTGATATTTTGAGTGGTTTAGTGAGGCCATTAACCACAGAATTGTTGCTGCTGGTTTTAATGTTTACTGTCAAATAATCCCTAATTAAGGAAGCCTACAAAAGCGAGGCATTCAAGCCGTGGCAGCTCGATCTTTCTATAGAAACTACAACTGCATCAATGAATTGTCATTTCTTACCTCGGGATTATACAATGCTATTTCAGAGGAATTTGGTGGCTATTTCTAGCAGGTCATGTACAGTCCCTCTTGCTGATTCACAGCTCTATTTATGAAGCTGTTTCACTTCACTCTTTTACTCTTTTACTTGTTTCAGTCATTTGACTGCGGCCATGCTGAAGCACCGCCTTTAGTCGAGCAAATCGACCCCAGGACTTATTCTTTAGAAGCTTAGTACTTATTCTATCGGTAGATACTTAAATTGAGGCACCAAGGTAGTCCAGTAAAGTCCGCGCAGCTCGAAGTTAGGTGAATAAAAAGCAAATAAGTAACAATGATTTCCAGGTACGAAATTCTTAAATATAGAGATAAGCATAATCTTATTAATAATAGATTAGACCTTAGAATATCTTGTGTGCATAGAATAACCCGTACCTTTAAATATTTTGGGAACAGATAATGATATACATATCATATTATGATTTGGTGGCAGAAACTATTCAGGATGTCTTATCATTCATAGTATACCCTCTTTTGTCTAGAAATTTACTCAATTTTACTTTCCTATAACCCCTACCATTTTAACCTACATTCCTCCTATATTTGTATTATGTTAATCTCCCTTCGATTCGAAGAAATTTTTTTCCTTATTAGTTATATGTGAAGCTGTGACTGATTACCTGATCTTGCGCATCCCATAAGTATATCATAGAATCCCTGTGAACTATGATTATTCTACACATTTCTGTGTCTATATTAGATTTTACAAATATTTGATAAAAGCATTTCAGTTGGTATTTTTATCTTTATTGTACTTATCCCCTAATCTAACTGTAGTTATGTATCGATGGGCTTGTTCCTGCTTTTTATTTATTTTATTTTATTTTCTCTTTACATTTGTTATGCATTTCATGTCATTTAGCATTGTAATTTTTTTAATATCTCGTTTTATGAGAGAGGTTTATATAAGAAATATTTTGTCTTCTATTTTTTATTCTTATTTCTATTTTATATTTTTTAATTTTTTTATTATCCCATTTTTATAAGTCTGTAAACACTCCTTTATACTGATGTAATTTCTACTGATCGTAAAAGGATTTAGAATTTCTCTTCGTGAAATTCATTGTCTAATGTAATAAAATACGGTATTTTATGTTATTTATATTTATAATCGCACAGTATATTTCATAAATTTTATAAATTATATATATATATATATATTAGTGATATTTTATACCTTATTATATCCCATCACATTTTTCATCTTTATTGCAGGTAATTTTTGCATAAAAATATTACTTTCTTTAATGTTTTTTTAAAGTATTTTTACCCGATATGGGATTTTTTTAATTTATCGTTTAGATTCTAATCTCTGGTTGTAATTTAATCAAACCAGGTACTGCTACTCGAGTAATATTTTAATCTTAATTATAAATTTTCATTGTTGAATGGTTTTAGCACGACCACCTTAGTATTATGCTTAGGAAAAACCTTTTTAATTTACTCATATATTAAAGTACCCCAGTTTTCATATATTAAAGTACCCCAGTTTTAAGGTTTAAGTTTATTTATATATCCTTTTTCCTCTGCATAGGCATAAAATCCCTTTCTCACTTGTAACTGAATTTCATAATTAATATATCCTTCTCAGCTTTCTGTTTTAACCCCGACCCTTAAGGTTTGTGGCCTCTTCTTGTTTCTATACCTTATGCCCCTTTTATTTGATAATCTAAATATATCTTACCACCCCTTCCGCCCTCACTCTAGCTTTCACTTCCCTCTCCTTCTGTCACCTTCTTATTAGCAGGTCTCTGACCTGACGTTTTGTGGATTAGGCAAGAGTTTTGGTCTCAGTAAAATAAGGGGTCGGAAGTGGGAGGGTTTATCTGACATTTGATTAATTTATCACCACCAGCAGGAACTTAACTGTCAACTCCCATTGAGCTTAATTGTTAAGAGTTGGAGACAATATGCTGCAAATCATCTTAGAAATTTGATAATGATGAAATATCTCTCTTTTCCTCATTCTTGACTCCCACTATCCCCCTGTGTTACTCTAAGTCATAATAGGCAATAGGTAGGCATTATTTACTAAATGTCTTTTTGCCATGGAAATAGCAAAGAGAAACAATGTAATTATTTCAGTTGCTGGAACTGATATAAGCTGCACTAAAAAGATGCTTTATCCTTTTTGTTGGAAATCTATATGGCTGGTTGCGACCGAGGAGAGCAGTTTATTTCATATTGCTGTAATGTTTTCATTGATCGAGTAAATGGAGCCGCTAGAAACGGCCGTAATGCACTGATACCTGGTAATCCTTGTAACTCTAATTAAAGGCTTTTCATTTAAAACATCGTAAGATAAATCTTTTCAAATGTAAATCAAGTAGAAGTATACAAAAATAAACATTATTTTCTGCTTTATTGTTAGTTTTGTTTTATTTTGAAAAATAGAAATTTTATCTTATGGATTATTAACGTTTATATTTTGAATTACATATATATGGAGGTAGCGAAATGTTTTAAGTGCCTAGGGAGTCTAAGGGTCTTAATCCAGCCATGCCCTACACACATTACGTTATCTCGTAAGGAAAGATTTTGATCCTATTTCCGCTAATCCAGAGATGATCTGGTACGAAACAAGAAGAAGAATAGTAAAGTCAAGTCAAATAGTTCCCAAAGCACTTTAAATATTTTCGAATATGTCCCACCCGTCATAGTTTTAGGCTTTGTCTAAATACCCGGATCCCGACCAGTCGGCTATAGAATTAGACAATTTGATGTAAGAGCGCTGTAGTTTCTTTGAAGCATTGTAATATCGACGTAGGGCAATACGGGAAAATAGGAAAGCCTCTCAAAGGCTCATCTTCAGAAGAAAATTAGTCTGGGAAATATCTAGTCACACAAGTTCCGTTATCCCATTCAAATCTCTCTCTATAATTAGACATTTCCCAAACTGTTTTTCTTCTGAGAATGGACCTTTGCGCCTGTAATATAAAGATTTTGTGAAAATTTCCCTATTGATGTTGCTACGGCATAAATATTTCAATAGTTTTGGTAATCCTGGTGGAACTCATCCCCACGCCGAGATATGAGGGCTGTTGACCCTCAAGGAGCTCATCCACCTCTGGTGGGTTTTGCTGAAGGAAACACATATATTTCTCACTTGCAAAGCCAGTAGGGAGAAGGGTTGGTTTAATCGCCAGCAAGTACTCGGCCGTAAGTGGATAGTAGTGAATAACATCAGCCCGCGATGGAATTGCTCTTTAACAGCTAACAACAACAACAACGACAACAACAACAAAATCAACATCAATAACCACAAAATTATCGACAAGAAAACAGCAACAAAAAGCAAGTACGAAAGCAATGAAAGCAACATTAGCAATAACAACGACAGCAGATACGACACAAAGCAACAACAATAACAAGAATAACATTGGCGAAAACAACACAAAGAAAAATATATGCAGATAGACGATGATTAGAAACATTATACTATCGCTTGGTGCTGACTGAATGGTTTTAGTTGATAAACTACGTCTAACGAAGTGAAAATATATACTTGTATATACATACATATGTATATATATATATATATATATATATATAT
>NC_069004.1:26700067-26700370 GCF_001194135.2 Octopus bimaculoides
TATATATATATATATATATATATATTCATGTGAGTGTGCATATTTGTGTTTACATAATGACATATTTGTGCATATATCGTATGCATGTATATTGTATGTGTGAGTGTACATATATGTATACATACACACACACACACACAAAACACACAGATGACTGAATGAGCGCGCGCGTTTGTGTATTTATCAGTTTGTTCCGTTAAGCACCAGAAACTATTAAACACACACTCACACACAAACCTCACACACACAATACACATACATACATACATACATACACACACACACACTCACATATATGAACAC
>NC_069004.1:26702413-26706212 GCF_001194135.2 Octopus bimaculoides
TGGTGGTGGTGGTGGTGGTTATGATGATGATGATGATGATGATGATGTGGAGGAGGAGGAAGATAAAGAGGGTGATGATGATGATGATTATGGTGGTGGTGATGGTGACGATGATGATTATGACGAGGAAGAGGAGGAAGAAGGGGAAAATAAAGAGAATTATGTTGCTAGTGGTGGTGGTGATGATGAGGATGATGATGAAGGGGAAGAGGAGGAGGAAGATAAAGGAAGTGAGGATGATGATAATGATGATGATGGTCGTGGAGGGATGATAAAAAGGAAGAGAAGGAAGAGATAGAAGAGGGGAGGAGGAAGAGGAGGAGGTGGAAGACGGTGACGAAGTGGAAGTGGTGGCGATGATGATGACGATGTTGATCGTGGTGATCGTGATGATGGTGATGATGGTAGTGGTGATGATGATGATGATGGTGATGAGGAAGAGGATGATGATGATGATGATAGTGATGATGATAGTGATGATGTTGATGATGGAGTAAAGCTCTGACGTCTTCGCAATGTATCTAGTAGTGATGACAACGTAGATTATACTGCTTTGAGTTCAAAGTTCAAATTCTGCCAAAGCCAACTTTACCTTTCATCATTTTGCGGGATCGATAAAATACAGAAACAACCAAGAAGCGAGGCGGGTCTATGCTATCAACTTGCCCCCATTTTAAAATTACTGGCTTCGTGCCAAAAGTTGAAAGTATTATTACCGCATTGACTCAGGACTGATCTTATTCTAGGTAGTGGTTACGAGTACGCGGATAACGAGTTCTTAACTCTAATCTTAAATAGTCACATGACTTTAATAGGCCATCAAATACTCAAAAGTCTTCTGATGATCCTTCCTTTTCCGAAAAGGCAACCATTCTGTTGAAGATCCATCCATTTGTCTCATTCTTAACCTTCTCAATCTCAAAGTTTAAGTGGTTGCATTTTATCAACTTTTCACTCGATTTCTTCACAATCCTGATAGCCAACGGACATGAGGGACCAATCATTAAGCAAATTCTATTTTTCTTGTCTATCACTATAATATTTGGTATATTCCATCTAATCCGTTTGAATCGAAAGTCCCTCAAGATCTTGCATACTTCCGACTCAAGCGCGCTTTCTAACCGACGATTGTGCCATGTACTTCCTACTACACACCCCATGTTTCGCTAAACTTCCCGTGTAAAACTTAAATTGATTATGTCTCCATTTCTTATATACCCACTGGGGCAACTTGGGCCATTCTTCAACAATGTATGCCAATACTTCAGCCCAGACCCCCACATACTCTACATTTTGCCGACATCGTCCCTCCATACACATATTTTCTCAAGTTGTTTGTTTGCACAATTTGATCTTAAGCAACATGGCTCACGGTTTTTTTCTTCTGTTGCACATAATATTCTTCAAGAGAATGTTTAAGAAAACATAAGAAAATTATAAGTTTGTTTTAAACTTCAATCTCGTTACATAAAGCAACACATGAAAGAATCAGAGCAAATAGAGATTTAGTTAGGAATTAATGAATTATTATTATTTTAAGTTTGACTTTTGCTTTGCATTTGTACAAGTTGGCTCCAAGTCTTGCCCAGAGACCTCAAGATACAACAAGTTAGAAGTTCAAGTTGGTGTTATGCCTCGGGTGTCGTATATTTGGTTTTGTACATAGTATCGTTCTAGAGAATGTTTAAGAAACCATAAGAAATTATGTGTTTATTTTAAAATTTTAGATTACATAGACAGTATTTAACGTAGGATAAGGACAGTTCCCATGAGCACTATCTTTTGAATTTCTGCCATTTTGACGTTTCCAGATATCTGAGATAGGTACTAATCAGCACCTTTTGCTATTATTATTATTATTATGATTATTATTATGATTATTATTATTATTATTATTATTATTATTATTATTCAGTGGCCTTATTTTTATCACGTGCTTTCACTGCACTACAGAGTGCAACTCAGTATGCCTTGGGTATATGCTGTGATTTGTTGTGGTACTCTTATTTTCACTGTATTGAAAGTGTTTTTTCGTAGGATGTGTGCGATGCCTAGCAGTACTATTTTCTATATGTTATATACATTCGTAAGTCCTGGTGATTTGGTTATGTATTTCTCTGAATGTTTTTTTAATCATACCTAATGCACTGACTATTATACGAATTGTTTCTGGTTCCACATTCGAGTTACTCTTATTTCCAGATCTTTGTGTTTTGAGAGTTTCCCTGTCTCTTTTAGAGAGACATTGTCATCTGTTTGTATTGATACCGCGATTAGAAGGCATTTTTTTATTGGTGATTTCTAACAACTATATCCGGTCTGTTAGCCTAGATTTTTCTGTTTGTTTGTATACGCACATCCCTGATGTGTGCCTATGGCATCTTTTTTTCAGTAGTTATTCCATAGTGTTAGCATAGTTTCCAGTGTATATAGGTCCCAACTCTGTCATGTCTGTAGATATATTCCGTCTTAGCCAGGAATGGGCAGCCAGAGACAATATAATTTATTTTTTCTTCTCAATCCCCATATATTCTGCAATTACTTGTTGTATTTCTCTTTGTTATGTCTTTTTGGTGATTTCTGGTGGGAAGGTGTTGGTCTTGTGCTGCAATTAAAAATCCTTCAGTCTCTGCTTTGAGTCCTGAGCTTCTCAGCCATTGTTGGGATTTTGCATTGTCTATTTATTTTCTGCCATGTTTTATCATGATCCGTTGCTGTTCCAGTTTTAGTTTGGATTTCAGTTGTTTTATAGCTTTTGTTGTTTCTTCTTTTTCTTCATAGTTGTCAGGTACTATGACTTCTGTCTTCTTTTTTTTTTTTTTTTGTATTTTTGAGGTCTGAAATTTGGGGAAAGGCTGTAGTCGATTACATCGACACCTCAACTGGTACTTATTTTATCTACCCCGAAAGGATGAAAGGCAAAGTCGACCTCGGCAGAATTTGAACCCAAAACGTAAGGACAGACGAAATACGGCTCAGCATTTCGCCCGGCGTGCTAATGATTGTGCTAGCTCGCCGCCGTAATAATAATAATAATAATAATAATAATAATAATAATAATAATAATAATAATAATAATAAAAATAATACAACTTATATAACTAATAATTTGCCTTAGAAAAATGCAGTAATGCAAGCGTAAATAAATGCAAATTGAAAAGACAAAAATGAAGAATAAATAAATAAATGAATAAAATAAAACTTCAATCACGTTACATAAAGCAACGCAGATGAAAGAATCAGAGCAAACAGAGATTTAGTTAGGAATTAATGAAGTAGACAAAGTACAAGACATACAAATCACAAATGAAAGGGATATTAGAGAGCTATTTGATCAACACTGAAAGCACAGTGCTAAATGCTAAGAATAAGTTAATAGGTATTAATATCGTAGCTGCTCTCCCCTCCGCCTCCGTTATAATTTATGGTTATAATGTTCTCAACTGTATGTTAAGCGAATAAGCAAGACTATACAGAAATGTAAATAATAATAATAATAATGATGATGATGATGATGATGATGATGATGATGATGATGATGATGATGATGATGATAATAATAATAATAATAATAATAATAATAATAATAATAATGATGATGATGATGATAACAACGATAATTATATATGTGTACGTACATACACACACGCATATATATACATACATATATACATATATATATATATGCATTTATATATATATATATATATATTTATATATATATATATATATACATACATACATGTATATATAGGCATATATGTATATATATGTGTATACGTATATATATATATATATA
>NC_069004.1:26706252-26710453 GCF_001194135.2 Octopus bimaculoides
ATATATATGTATCAAAACAAGACATCGAATACGCCAGCCAAAAGCCAAGACACACAAAAAAATATTGCGTTTACTATCAAGGTAGGACGGTGTTGGGACCGGGAAGTAATAGAAATCTTCGCAAGTTGGAAACTTCGTATGAAATATCTAATAAATAATAAAGGGTAACTGAATACATGTAAGTGAAAAACATGAAAAAGAAAAGAAGAAAATAATGTTTTTACTGTCTTCGAGGAAGCTAATAAATATTAAACCGAGACTAATGTAATTCATAAATGTATATAATATAACAGTAATGTAACAGACAGCTGGGAGTCGAAAAGAAAAACAACAATAGATATTGTTAATAACTAAATATTGAAGGTGTGTATGTACGGTATTGCAGTACATGTAACATTTTCTTTATACGATTCATTCATCGCTGATCCAGAATAATACGGTACGCTCATATTGTGAACCACGTTACCTTTATAACCGATAGATCCGTGATAACATGCACTGGCAATCTGTCGGGGATTCTGTTTGTCACTCAGCGAGTTCGAATGACCGGCTAAAATGCTCGGCCATTGAGGGTCTCCCCTGACGATTGTATGTATTTACATGAACGTGATGCGAGAAAGCGGATTAAAATTTCTTTTTCTTTTCATTCGGATTTAAGTAGTCGTACTCATCAACATGCCACCAGTGAATACAAAATTACGAAGGTTCCTGATTCTAATAAACGAGGCAGACTGCTGTATTCTCTACAGAAAAAAGAATGAGATGATCAACGAAATACATGACCGTGGAGGATTCGCTGCTGTGGACGGCAAGTTTTATGTCAATGATTCTACCATTTGTTCGGATTAGTAAATGCGTGCAGATGATTCATTTATCACCGATTCATTTAACAGTTTTTTTAACCAGCCACCTGTGATAAACAAAGACAGATTCATTACGTATAGCTGGTAGAATCGCTACCTCATCGGACAAAATGTGTAGCCGCATTTCTTCTGGTGCTTTTAGTTCTAAGTTCAGATTCCGCCACGGTCGACTTTGCTTTTCATCCTTTCGGGTCGATAAAATAGAGTACCAGTGAATTACTGGGGTTGATGTAATCAACTTTCCCCTTCCCCTCACAATTGCTGGCCTGCTGTCAAACTTAGAAAAAAGTATGTATAGCATATTAGGATATTAACAAGAAAAGCTCTTGCGTGGCGGATACCTGACAAATATATTTAGTGAACGATTGGATAATGAAAGCTGAAAACAAGACAGTGAAAACCCGGATCTGAAAGATGTGAGTGAAACATCTATATTCATGTAGTCCAAGATTCTCTCAGCAGAAAATACCAGCAAAAGCATTATAATCCACCAGAATACGAAACGTGAGTTTGAATATTATGACGAAACAATAAACTTTGTCTCTGCTGGATGTGTAGGTTTGTCCAGAGCAATAAGGGTATTTAGAAAAACACGGTTGCGGTCAAATAACCAGAGACCTGACAAGAAGAGAGGGGAATAGAGGAGGACGAAGAAGAAGAAGAAGAAGAAGAAGAAGAAGAAGAAGAAGAAGAAGAAGAAGAAGAAGAAGAAGAAGAAGAAGAAGATGATGATGATGATAATGTTGATGATGATGATGGTGGTGGTGGTGGTGGTGGTGGTGGTGATGATGATGATGATGATGATGATGAAAGAAAGGAGGTGACAAAAAAATGAAGAAAGAAAGGGTTAAAGAAAGAAAAGAAGCAAAAGAAGTGAGAAGAAAGAAACAGAAAGAAAGAAATGAAAAGGTGGTGAAGGAGAAGAAAAGAGCAAATGGAGAAGAATATAGAAAAAGAGAAAAAATGAGGAGGAGGGAGAAGAAGGAAAGAAAGAAAGAAAGGAAAAAAGAAAAACGACTTATCGAAATGGTAAACGCTGTAACGAAACAGAACGCATTCCTATTTCAATTGTTTCTGCTGAAAGAATGAAATCAATAAGTGTAAAATTGTAAAATTGAATAAAATGGATGAGAAGTAAATACAGACTAAAGTCGATGTAGAGTGTCACATCTGGAGATTTCACAAATGTGAATGCTTTGAACTAAAACAAAAAAAAAGAGAAGAAAACATACGTAATTTTGCTATTGTGACGTCAATTTTATTATCTTTTGTAAAAAGTATGATGTTATTGTATCGTTGAAGATAAATTGTTGGAAACATTTGAACGTTGAGGGAAACAAATAGTGTGACAATATTCATTCTGACTCTAAAGCGGCGAACTGGCAGAATCGCTAGAATGCCGTGCAAAATGCTTAGCGGCATTTCATCCGTCTTCACGTTTTGAGTTCAAATTCCGCCGAAGTTGACTTGGCCTTTCATTCTTTCGAGGACGTCGATACAATAAGTACCAGTCGAGCTTAATCCTTTTCCCCCAATTTGAGGTCTTGTGCTCCCAGTAGAAAGGATTATTATTATTATTATTATTATTATTACAATGTCGTGATGTTGTTGATTGAAGATATTGTGTCCACCGGGGCTTTGTACTGTTTGTCAAGTCATAACAAAGACCTCAGACAGACAGTACTTTACGCAATATGTATGCAGTTCTAATTAATGCCGACTTTTGCAATACATCTGGATTGTAGGGTATTTCTAAGGTTTTCAATTTCTTTTTTTTTTTCAGGTTGGGTGGTATTGAATCCAGTGCTCCGATGACAATAGGGATAGCATTTATGTCTGACCCTCGTAGTTGCCACATATTAGCGATCTCAATTTTCAGGTCTCCATCTTTATTAACTTTTTCTCTTTCTTTCATGATGATATGTTGATCTCCTGGCACTGCTACGTCGATTATTAGGCACTCTTGTTTGTCCCTCCTAAAGGTTACTATATCCGGCTTTCGGTGCTTAGCAACATTTCATCCATCTTTACGTTCTGAGTTCATATTCCGCCGAAGTTGACTTCGACTTTCATCCTTTCGAGGTCGATACAATAAGTACCAGTCGAGCACTGGGGTCGATGTAACCCACTTAGTCCCTTGGCCGAAACAGCTGGTCAAGATTAATTTAGAATTAATATTTATTCTGACTCTAAAGCGGTGAACTGACAGAATTGTTAAGCGCGCCGGAGAAAAGGCTTAGCGGTATTTCGTCCGTCTTTACGTTCTGAGTTCAAATTCCACCATATTCGACCTCGCCTTCCATCCTTTCAAGCTCAATAAAATAAGTACCAGATAAACACTAGGGTCAATGTAATCGACTTACTCCGTTCCGCCGCAATTGCTGGCCTTGTGTCAAAAATTTGAAGCCAATATTTATTCTGTCTGTTTCTGCTGTGAGTTCAAACCTCGCTGAAGTTCATTCTGGTTTTTATCGATCGGAAGATCAGTAAGCTAGAGTACTACTAGTCCAGTATTGGGGTTGATATAACTGTCTTGCCCCTCCCATTAAAACGGACTTTGGTCAAAATCTGAAATGATTAAAGGCGGCCGGTTTGCGGGATTGTTAACACGCAGGATAAAATATCTAGAGGCATTTCTTCCAGCTCTTTATGCTTTACATTTTAAATCTCGCTGAAGTTCATTCTAGCTTTTGTCCATCTTGTAGTCAATAAGGTAGAGTAGTAGTCGAGTACTAAAATGGCGGGGCCTTCGGCCACAATATGAGACAATTAAAAGAGGCCAGTTAGCAGAATCGTAAGCACGCTGGACAAAGTGCTTAGTGACATTTATTTCAACCGTTTACGCTCTGAGTTCAAATACCACTGAGGTCAACGTTGTCTTTCATCTTTTCTGGGTGAACAAAATCGAATTGCCCCCCTCACCTCAAAACCTCCAAATTCTTGGATTTGTGCCTAAATTCAATAGAATATATTAGTTGTGCGTACATGTACACACACGCGCACACGTAGAAACGCATACATACACAGAGGCACACACACATACACAGGCACACACACATATGTACAGTGTGGGAGAGGGAGTGGCAATGAAATAGACAAGGAAAGCGAAAGTAAAAGAAGAGGAAAGATATATAAACAAAAGTGAGACATGTACATACTTATATATATATAAATATGCGTGTGTGTGTGTATGCATGTATCACATTAATCAAAAGACACATTAAAGTGTCTACTCGCTAGAAATAAGAAGTAAAACCCTCATTCGCTTCTGAATATTTTTGCTGCTGTTGTATATACAACAGCAGCAAAAATTGTATATACAACAGCAGCAAAAATAT
>NC_069004.1:26711367-26714074 GCF_001194135.2 Octopus bimaculoides
TATATATATATATATATATATATATATATATATATATATATATGTATTCATATTTATATATATTCATATACATATTCATTATATATATATATACATATATATACACATATATATACACGTACATTTGTAGTTTGGTCGGTGTGTCTGTTGGTGGCAAAAGTATTAGAAATGAAAAGAAATCTGACATTTATATAAACAGAATTAATGATGACAACATCCACACTAATGGCGTCGTCGGGAAAAAAAAATGACTGAATCAGCAATAAACTAGAAGTATTAATCTTGTTGCCTTCAACTAATAAAACAAGCGGGGGGGGGGCATGGGTCTCCGTCGTTATCTACGACGAGTGTTTCAGCTGTTATGTCAAATGAACAGCTTGCAGGTCATATTGTAGCGTAAAATGCTAAAGAATTCTTCGAGCACTCGAAGGCTTAATGCAATTCTTAGTGAAAACCAGCGAAAGACTGTTTATGTTATAGATACAGACCATCGTTAATTGCTGAACGAGGAAGCATCTGAGTATTATATTTTTTTCCTTTAATATATTACTGTTTTGTACTCGGCCATTGGATTGCGACCATGTTGGTGCATCACTTTGACGGGTTCAGTGGATCAAATCGCCCCCCACCGCCACCTTTTTTTCTTTTCTGGTGGGGACGCTTGATACTTATTCTATCCGTCTCTTCTCAAGAAATAGGAGAACGTAAACGAACAAACACCGATTGTCAAGTTGTGTGGAGAGGATAAGCACACACACACGCACATACGCACACACACGCATACAGGGCCACAGACGCATATTATACATATAGGCGCAAGAGTGGGTGTGTGGTAGAAAGCGTCCTTCCCAACCACATGGTTCCGGGTTCAGTTCCACTGTGTGGCACCTTGGGCAAGTGTCTTCTACTATAGCTTCTGGCCAACCAAAGCCGTGTGAGTGGACTTGGAGACGGAAACTGAAAGAAACCCGTCGAATGTATATAAATATATGTGTGTGTTTGTCTGCGTTTGTCCCCCACCATCGCTTGACAACCGGTGTTGGTGTGTTTATGTCCTTGTAACTTAGCGGTTCGGCAAAAGAGACGGATAGAATAAGTACTAGGTTTACAAAGAATGAGTCTTGGGATCGATTTGCTCAACTAAAGGCGGAGCTCCAGCATGGCCGCAGTAAAATGTCTGAAACAAACAAGACAATAAAAGAATAAAGAATACGATGCACTTCTTCGCAGTTTCTGTCTTCCAAATTTACTAGTAGGACCGATCGTACAGCAACAAGACACTTGCCAAAGTGCCGCATAGTGAGACTGAGCCTAAAACCACTTGGTTACAAATCGAGCTTCTTCACCATGCAGCCTTCCCTCACTCACAATCTAAAACTTTAAAGAAATCGTTTCTCAAAATCAGATTGAAACTTGAGTGATAAATCCAGTTGGTTTAGAACTTATTACTAAAAGACACTTGTCTTTGAGATACTGGTTGGAGTGCTCCAGGGATACTGGTTGGAGTGCTCCAGGGAGATACATTGGCTCCCTACTTTTTTGTCATCGTAGTGGATTTTATGTGCGATGGAGAAACACCAGGACTCTAGTTTTACAGTATCACCGGCTCAAAGCAGGAGGGACGAGGCTAAAAAGATATCTGATGCCCAATTTGCTGACGACATAGTTATGGTGACAAACGCAGCGAGGGAGGCAGAGGAGTTGATGCAAGACATGGACACTATGTCGATGAGTGTGGGACTGAATATGAATGAGATTAAGACGAAGTATCTATTAGAGAACATTAAGAAGCCAGAGAAGATTATGAATGTAGGCGGGAAGCCACCAGAGTTGGTTGAGGACTTCCTATATCTGGGAGCAAAGATTGGGAACACAGTGGGTGATATAGTTGAGAGGAAGAGCAAAGCCTGGGTGGCATGCCGCAGTTTGAGATCTATATGGAAGTCAGACCTTCGTAAAGACCTGAAGACCCCTCTCTTCGTTGATTCAGGGTTGATAAAACAAGTACCACTTGAACACTTGAGTCGATGTAATCGACTTGCCCGCGTCCTCAAAATTGCAGGCCTTGTGCCAAAATTCAAAACCAGTCAGTGTCCATATAGGCAAACATACAAGTTTTCATATCGGTCTCTCTGCCCAGCCTTGTCCGCTTCTATATCTGTCTCTTTATATACAGGGTGTCCATAAATTATCTTTACAACTTCAACAAATTATCATTTAGATGTGTTGCGTGCAATCAATGCATTTAATGTAGAAGTGTTCTAATAGAATTTTATTTGTTTGCTGTGTTATCCTTATTCACTTTGTTTTCTTTCTTAATTTTTGAAATTGACAGCCTTTGTATGTGTATACACACGCACACGCACATATATATACATACGTACATACGTACCTACCTACATACCTACATATCTACATCCACACACACACACACACACACACACACAAACACGCACACATATATGTACATACGTACAAACCTACCTACCTATATTCCTACCTACATACATACATACATACATACGCACACACACACACACACATACATATATACAATCTTTAAGTTCGTTTATGGGAAAACTTGTTTGAGTATGTAAACAAAAACTCTTATCGTAAGAAACACGTGATTTGTGGATACGCGCGTAGCGAAGCATTAAAATATTTATCAACCCCATCCTTGGATTACCATTATTATTACAATATATAT
>NC_069004.1:26714134-26714819 GCF_001194135.2 Octopus bimaculoides
ATATATATATATATATATATATATATACAAGTTAATTAGAGGATATATCAAACTCTTAAATGGATGACTACATCCAAGAAAACACTGTGTGTATGTATATATATACAAACATACATAAACACATATGTGCGTGTGTGCTCGTGTGTGTGCGTGTGTATATATATGTATATATATATATGTATACCGTTATGCCTATATATACATAGATATACATGAATGTAAATATATACATACGCACACATGTATGCATGCATGCATATACATATATATACATATATATATATATATATACCTACATATTTACATGAATGCATACTTCCACATATGTACATATTCAATCACGTTCTCTCTCTCACACACACTCACACACATATATATACACATACTGAGAGAGAAAGAGAGAGAAAGAGTGACAGCAGAGAGAAAGAGTAGAAGTACAGTCACGCTAATGAATTATTTATAAACCTTTAGTCGTACTGATAATCGCTAATGCGAAACTCGTGTAAAAGCAGTGTGAATATGAGTTTTACTTGCCTTCATTGTGTGTACGCTAGAGTGTATGTCCTTGCACACACACATACACAGGCACACACATTTACTTACATATATACATTTATATATATATGTGTGTTTGTACATGTATGTCTGTCTATGTGTATTTAAGCATATATATATATATATATAT
>NC_069004.1:26715875-26716266 GCF_001194135.2 Octopus bimaculoides
AAAAAAAAAAAAAAAAAAGAGAAAAGAAATCGGGAAAAGGAATAGGAAAGGAAAAGGAAGCAAAACAAAATGAGGAATCGATAATAATAATAATGATAGTAATAATAATAATAATAATAATAATAATAATAATAATAATAATAATAATTATAATAATAATAAAGAAGAAAAAAGACAAAAGTAAAAAGGAAAAAGCAAAGGGGAAGATATATGAGGCAAACTAGGAAAAGGTAAGAAAAGAGTTAATAATAATAATAATAATATTAATAATAATATACGTATATATATATATATATATATGTAGATATATAGATAGATAGATATGTGTGTGTGTGTGTATACATATAGTTACATAGATATGAATCGGTATATGTATATGTGTATATATATA
>NC_069004.1:26716430-26717420 GCF_001194135.2 Octopus bimaculoides
ATATATATATATATATATATATATATATATATATATATATATATATACATATATATATATATAAATATATATATATATGTATATATATATATATTAAATATATACTCATATATATATACACACATATATACATATATACATGTACATACATATATATATATGTATTTAACTTTCTATCTATACACATTCTTTACCGATATGTATGTGTATGCGTGCATATATATATATATATACATATATATATATATAATATGAAATATATATAGTGTATTTATATACACACACACTACATATATATACATATATATATAGTTCCATATATACATATGTACATATATATACAGGGACGCCTTAATGTATACATGCATATACAAATAATTTGTTATATAGTAATATGAAACTATATAATGATTATTTTCAATATATATGTACAGTTAAATATACATATACATACATATATGTGTGCGTGTGTATATTTATGATTTAATCTATGTATATATAAATTTTTGCTTGTGTGCTTATATCTGTGCATTTGTTTGTGTATGTATACATGTCTGTATACGTGTACGTGTATATGCATATATGCGTCTATGTACACATGTATGTATGTATGTACGTATGTATGTATGTATGTATGCATGTGTTAATGTACATATGTATGCGTGTGTATACACACTCATGCAAATATTTTCATTGGTTTTTGGTTTTCTGTTGTCACTAAAAGTAACATTGTTTCACCATTAAAACGAAATGGTAAATTGTATGTTTGCGCAAGTCAATGTGTACGTCTTCGAGTGCGACCGACATAGTTGTGCTCCTGCCTCTTATATAAGCAAAGCACACGCACACACTCATACCCACACACAGATATATGTATATGTATATATATATATATATATATATATAATATGTGTGTGTCAATGTGCGTGTGTGCGTATATATATATATTGTGTCTGTATATATATATATATATATATATATATATATATA
>NC_069004.1:26718066-26718744 GCF_001194135.2 Octopus bimaculoides
ATATATATATATATATATGTATATATCTATATATATATATGTATGTATGTGTGTGTATATGTTTGTGTGTCTGTGTTTGTCTCCCCCAACATCGCTTGACAACTGATGCTGGTATGTTTACGTCCCCGTAACTTAGCGGTTTGGCAAAAGTGGTCGATAGAATAATTACAAGGCTTACAAAGAATAAGTCCTCGAGACGATTTGCTCGACTACAGGCGGTGCTCCAGCATGGCCGCAGTCAAATGACTAAAACAAATAAAAGAGTATATATAGATAGATAAATAGATAGACAGAAAGATAGATAGATAGATAGATCCATAAAAACACACACATATATATATGCACATGTACACACACTCATTTGCAGACAACCGCATCACACACAGCAACTTACACACTATACGAAATTGATGAGGCGTGTTTCAGTGGAAATGAGCTTTTTTTTCGGCTACTCTGAGTTTCGGCATTACTGCTATCGTTTGAATAACTATCATGGCGATACTCGGAACGTCGGTTCAGTTTCAGTTTCTAATTGTGGTAGTAGCAGCAGTAGTAGTAGTAGTAGTAGTAGTAGTAGTAGTAGTAGTAGTAGTAGTAGTAGTAATTAGATGAAGAAGAAGATGAGGAGGAGGAAGAAGTTATTGCAGTGGTATACTTACACATGCATATATATATATA
>NC_069004.1:26720227-26727513 GCF_001194135.2 Octopus bimaculoides
GATGGTGTTGATGGTGGTGACGACGGAACTGGTAGTGATGTTCATGCTAATAATGGCGGTGACGGTAAATGGTGTTTGCGGTGATACTAATATTGATGATGACGATGACGATGACGATGTTGATGGCGATGTCGCTGACGATGATGACGATGATGATGATGATGATGATGATGATGATGACGATGACGGTGACGATGATGATGATGATGATGATGGCAATGACGATGATGTTGATTATGATGATGCTGATGATGACGGCGAAGATGACGACGACGCTTGTGTTTGACCGGTTGTTGTGGCGATTAAGTTTAGCAATGCTAGTGACGGTGGCGATGTTGGTGATGCTGATGTTGCTGCTGATGCTGATGATGGCGGCGGTGATGGTGACAGAGCGATAATGGCGGTGCGCAGTCAACTTGGGAAATTGCTGTAGTTATTGTTTAATTGTTGTCATCGTTACAATTGATTCTCTTGTAGATCTTATTCTTGTTGTTCTTAAAACTGTTAACGCTGCTGCTGTTGCTATTATTATTATTATTATTATTATTATTATTATTATTATTATTATTATTATTATTAATTTTATTATTATTATTATTACCATTATTATCATTATTATTATTATTATAATTATTATTATGATTATTAGTTAATGTTGGTTTTCTCAAACATCGTCGTGGTCGCCATTGCGTTTGTTGATATTTGTCTGTTACCATTGTTGTTGCTGTTATAGCTATTGTCGTTTTGTTGTTGTACTTGTTATATTCCTATTCATAACAGTAGTAGTAGTAGTAGTAGTAGTAGTAGTAGTAGTAAATAGTTATTGTTGTTAGTTAATGTTAATAATTCTCGAACGTCGTCGTAGTCGCTGTTGACTTTGTTGAACATTGCGGTGCGGCCATTGTTGATGTTGCTTCCATCATCATATTGTTGTTGTAGTAGTTGTTATTATAACACTTACAGTAGTAGTAGTAGCAGCAGCAGCAGCAGCATCAGTAGTAGTAGTAGTAGTAGTAGTAGTAGTAGTAGTAGTAGTAGTAGTTAGCAATTGTTGTTTTTGTTTTAATAGTAATTATTATTGTTGTTGTTGTTGTCGGTGTTTTTGTTGTTATTGTTGTTGTTGTTGTTGTTGTTGTTGTTGTTGTTGTTGTTGTTGTTGTTGTTTTATCCTGCCTTCTGTTTCTCTGTGCTTTTTCTCCTTTGAAAACCACTTACAAACATCAATCAGTTTTGCCAACGACCACAACAAAAGACCGGCGTGCCGATGAATTAAACTGTTCTTTGAAATAAATCGTTGAATTTATTATAATTGCAGGGAATGTAGTGTTTGGGTTAGAATAGTTGGCTAAATAAGCTTCTTTGTGTCTTATATTTGGTTTGAGGAATCGCTGTATTCAACAATAGCAATATAATTCAAAACAAGATCATATATAGACACAGACACATGCAAACACTCGCAGACACACGCACACTGGAGTATGCATATATACACATACTCAAACTCTTTATTCTTAGACTCCATCTAATGTAGGAGCTACTACACGGTCACATGTCATGCTAGATATAGTAACTCAAATCCGCCTCAAATCACACTATTTTACGTTATGTGCTATCAGTTCGACGCATCATGTTTAGTAACTTCATTGCCAAGCGCTATGAGCATGGAATGGAATACTCGTCGCGTTTCTTTGAATATTTTTTTATAAGACATCTTAATGCCTTGATTCTGACGAATTTGTCACACCTCCCTGGGTACTAAGAACACGAATAGCCAGAACAAACGCCACACTAAAGATTCTCCGATGCTCTGTCGATTGTCTCAGTCCACTTTCCGGAGAAGTTATTTAATTTACAGACAGCGAATGGATATAGACAAAGTTAACTTCAGCGGGATTCGAACTCAGAATGTAAAGAACGGGAACAAAAACTGCACTAGTTTTTATCCGATACTCTAAGGATTCTATCAAACCAGAAGCCTTGAATGGGTGTCTTATTTCAAAGACACCGTAAGGAAAAAAGACAAAAAAAAATACTTCGTCTGAATTTGAACCCGAGACGTAACTAACCGGAAAAAATACAAGGTGCTTTGGACCACCTTCTAACTATCCTGCTACTTCGCATACGGCACCATGAAAGGGCGGGGTCGCATTGTTAGAGCGGTTCTACATATACAAAAATATTCAGGGATAGGTCTATTGTCACGATAGTAATGGTGATAGTGGTAGTGTTTGTGATGGTGGTGGTGGTGGTAGTGGTGGTGGTGGTGGTAGTGGTAGTGGTTGTGGTGGTGGTGGTGGTGGCTTGGTGATTATTGGCAGCGGTGATTATTGCGATGTAGTTGGATGTGGGTGGGTTTGGCTGATGTGGATGGTGCCGATTCTGGCAAAGGTTGTTTTGGTGGTGATTGCGTTCTGTGGAATGTCCCGGGAAAGGTCAGACATAAATCATAAGCCAACTTACTCAAGAATAACCTGGGCTTAAACAACAACAACAACAACAACAACAACAACAATACTCTTTTAGACAAGAAGACCTGACTGTAAGAAAGTGGTTGTTGTATTTGATTCAGCCATTTATTCTATAAAAATATTCGAATCTTATCTGATATCAAATTATTGTGGGTTAACACTTCTTTGGCACCAAATAAGCTTTACGCATTAATGTGTATGTATGTGTGTATGTATGCATGTATGTATGTATGTATGTATTTATGTATGTATGTATGTATGTATGAATGTATGTTTGTCTGTATTATGTGTGTGCGTGTGCTTGTGTATGTGTGTGTGTGTGTGTGTGTGTGTGCGTGTGTGTGTGTGTGTGTGAGGCAGCGATCTGGCAGAATCGTTAGCACGCTGGGCTAAATGCTTAGCACCATGTCATTCGCCTTTTCATCCTGAGTTCAAACTCCGCCGAGGTCAATTTTGCGTTTCATCATTTCGGGGTCGATGAAATAAGTACTAGTTGAACAAACCTGCTAAACTTGAGCCAGAATTTGAAAATATGTATGTGTGTGTGTGTGTGTGTGTGTGCGTGTGTGTGTGTGTGTGTGTGTGTGTGTGTGTGTATGTGTGTGTGTATGTGCGTGTGTGTGTGTGTGTGTGTGCGTGTGTGTATGTGCGTGTGTGTGTGTGTGTGTGTGCGTCTCTGTGTGTAAGCGTAGTTGATTATTTTATTGACGACGAAAGAATAAGAACAACTTTATGACCCTCTTGAAGGCCTCTGAGACTGGCAAAAGGCAAGAACATTTTAACCCCAGATCAGAAATCTGACCTTCCTGAGTTATAAAACCTACTCATATGCAGCTACCGATGCTATGGCTACCCATATGTCTACAGATGATGTTAAATTGATGGATGGCTTAAATCTATTACGCAAGCAAAGGGACAGTTCTCCCAACAGGCTTCCATACAATCTCCGTCGACCAAATTTAGCCCAGAAAACAATCGATCAACCAGGAATTAATACAGAAAACACTAACATCCGTCCCCGTCTCGCACAGTAGACTCGAACCCTGAAACAAGTAGTTCGGATATGAATTTCTTAACTACATGATATTTTCTGAGCCCTTCGACACATGAACCCGGGTACCCACCCGATTTTCATGCTGTACAAGTAACGGAGAGACATTTCACTGAACAGGATGCCGGTCAGTTGCAGGGTCAAAGGCGGGGGAAAATTTGAGGAAAATAGACATGTCGATTACTATGACCTCATTGTTTGATTGCTAGCTTATTTTATCGACCCCTAATGGATGAAATAAAAGTTAAAGTTGACCTCGGTGGAATTTGAACTCAGAGCTTGAAGAAATGCCGCTAAGCATGCGTCTGAAGAGCTAACTATTCTTCCAGCTCGCTGGCCTTCTTAATCCCCCATTGCTATACATATATCATCGCTGTAGATGTGTCGAACAAGGCTTTATAGATAGATATTCTATCATAGAGCATGCGTTTAGATACCAGTATGGAATATCAAGATCATTTGAATAGTCGTATTGAAACGTAGTTGTTGTGAGCAATAACGAAACAATAGGATCGATAGATCAATGAATACATAGTAATCTAGTACTTTTTACGCAGCGTTAGGAGCATTACTTGTCATTGAACGAACTTTACGTTCCTTATTTTATAGAAAAGAGTCGATATATCTAACTAGAGACAGGAACAATACAGGTCAGGTTACCCTGACGATTATAATGCAAAATTGCATCAGAATAGCCGATGATTTGATACAGAAGAAAATACAGACTCGAAAAATAAAAGACTTTTTCACCTTCCCGAGCGTCAAACTATACACATGCTTGTTGTTTATATACCTGTCATCGTCTTTTGTTTTCTGCAAATTTCAACTATCTACATATATATACGTCAGTGAGATGTACACAGTGAATATATTAAACTGAGGTTCAATGAAAGTTTTACATATCAGAAATGAGGGTGGAAGTGACGTTTCAAGCTTGGCTCTTCGTCGGTGGTGAACCTTGCTATATTCTTTCACCACAACTTTCTCTCACTCATTATTTCTCTTTCTGTTGTACCTGTATTTCAAAGGTCCAGCCTTGTCACACTCTGTGCCACGCTGAATCTCCCCGAGAACTACGTTAAGGGTACACGTGTCTGTGGAGTGCTCAGCCACTAACACGTTAATTTCACGAGTAGGCTGTTCCGTTGATCGGATCAACTAAAACCTTCGTCGTCGTAATGGACGGAGTGCCACAATGATATGTATATATATGTATGCATGTATAGGTATATGCATTTGTGTATACATGTATGTAAGCCAGTATGTATGTATGAATGCATGTATGTATGAAGCGCCATTGGGAAAACTGCTGACAGTGGAAATTTTCTCTCCACTCACCATCACCAGACTATCGATACATCGGAATCATTGAAAATCTTTCCGTGCAAAAATAAATCAATGAGATACAGAACCGAAAATCACTGAGTGCTCCTTCTGTTTAATTTTTCACAGTTTTTGTACATAACTCTACATAAGACAAACATCAATTTCGGTAAATATATGTATACAGTCCATATACACACACGAGCACACGCCGAGAAATGCGTATATATTTATATATTCATGTGAGGACTTATATAGAGAATTACATACATGAGGGAATTATTCATATTTATTTATCAAAAAATATATATATATGTCATTATTCACATATTAGAGTTGAATAATATATATATATATGTATATATATATATATATATATATATATATATATATATATATATATATATAGATAGATAGATAGATAGATAGATAGATAGATAGATAGATATACACGCACACACACACACACACACACACACACACCGATTCGTGTATATAATTTGAGCGTGTATGTGTATGTGTGTGTATGTGTTTGTGTTCATGTGTGTGTGTGTGTGTGTGTGTGTGTGTGTGTGTGCGTGTGTGTGTATGTGTCGTTCTCAATCACACATTCTTTGTTTTACGTATCGAAAATTTAATCAGTTAAAAGCGTCCATTGATAAGTGACGATTTTTCAAACATAATTTGTCTTCGAATAGATCAGAAACCATTATTTCTGAATGAAATATGTTAGTAAAAAAAAAGAAATCATAGAGTAATGAATATGTGTGTGCATTCACATATGTATATAAATAAATATATACATATTTATGTGTGTATGTATATATACAGACACACATATATATATGCATATATATATATATGTAATATAAATATTTAGTTTAACGTTCTTACTGAGTTGTAACTTATTTATCATTTATTTATATATTCATTTATTTATTTACTAATATATTTATTGAGAGAAGTTGAAGATTTTCTACTCAGATAGTTTATTTTTGCGCGTCAACATTATATATATTTGCTCATGTCACAAATACCCATGATCGGATAAAGAGTTCTATGCATGAAGCAACATGAAAGAAAAAATCTCTTCCTAGTTGCGATACACGACGGCAAAATCAAATTGTACATCAGTTACAGACGTCAGATCCTCTACAAGGTTGGTAGCAGG
Source organism: Octopus bimaculoides (assembly GCF_001194135.2). NCBI lineage: Eukaryota > Metazoa > Mollusca > Cephalopoda > Octopoda > Octopodidae > Octopus > Octopus bimaculoides. The sequence goes on from NC_069004.1 coordinate 26,726,241, forward strand.
AAATATGAATAAATACATAAATAAGAATTTTAATTCTCTCTATTTCAAGAACAAGGCCTAATATTTCGGAGGAGGGTTCAAGTCGATTACATCGACTCCAGTGCGTAACTGGTACTGATAGATAGATAGATAGATAGATAGATAGATAGATAGATAGATAGATAGATAGATAGAGCTCGATTGATAGATAGCTAGATAGATATATGTGGCAACGTGTTAAGAAGCTTCCTTCCCACCGACATGGTTTTGGATTTAGTCCCACTGCGTGGTACCTAGAACAATTGTCTTCTACTATACCCCCGGGCTGGCTAAAGACTTGTGGGTGGATTTGGTAGACGGGAACTGAAAGAAGCCCGTTGTAAAAAAATATATATAGATAGATAGATAGATACATACACACACACACACACACACACACACACATACATATATATATATATATATATATATATATGCAAATTACGATCAAAGTAAATAAACAAACTTTGCTTTAGAAACGCTGAGATATATTGAGAGATACAGAAATAATTCATTCACATAAGTAGAGTAATACTAACAGAATAACAGGAACAGGATGAAGTATCTATATTATTGCAGAAAAATTTGCCACCATTCAGTCATGAAACTCGAACTCACATCTCTGTGATTACCGTTCGAACGCTACAGTTCAACGCATAAAATATGGACATTTTATCCTGTTCCTGCTATTTTGTTAGCATTATTCTGCGTTTGAGAATTAATTATTTCTGTATATATATAATATACATACATACATACATGCATTCATACATACATACATACATACATACATACATACATTCTGGATGCAGACTTAGCTGGGTGGAGGTGCTTGTCTCCCCCTTGCAAACAAAAGGACACACGAAATGTGTCAAGGCCGACAGGAAGCGGTACAACTTCCTAGGTCTAAACAACAGTAGCATTATTCGCTTCATGGGACTGTCACATTAAGTTGACAGCATGGCTCCAGGTTCAGTCCCACTTCGTGGCACCTTGGACAAGTGTCTTCTACTATAGCCTCGGGCCAACCGAGTGTGTGTGCGTGGGTATGTGTTTGTATCTGTGTTTGTCCCCCTCACATCCCTTGACGACCGATTCTGGCGTTTTTACTTCTCCGTAAACTAGTGGTTCAGCAAAAGAGACCGATAGAATAAATGCTAGGAGTCGATTTGTTCGACTAAAGGCCGAGCTCCAGAATGGCCATAGTCAAATAACTGAAACAAATAAAAGAATAAATAATATATATATATATATA
>NC_069004.1:26729369-26730337 GCF_001194135.2 Octopus bimaculoides
TCTCTCTCTCTCTCTCTCTCTCTCTCTCTCTCTCTCTCTCTCTCTCTCTCTCTCTCTCTCTCTCTTAGTCTCTTTATCAGTCTGCCTGTGTCTGTCTCACTCTGGATATGCATGTGTGTGTATGGATATATATGATATATATATTTATTGATGTATATATGTATATATATATGTATGTATGTATGTATGTATGTATGTATACATGTGAGCGTGTGTGCGTACATGTGTATGAATATATGTATGTTTATATATATATATGTGTGTGTGCGTTTGTGAGTGAATATGTGTTTGTGCATGAGTGTGTGTGTGTGTGTAATTATATCTATATGTATGGCAGTGTGTGTGAGTTTGTGTGTGTGTCCGTGCGTTAAACGGTGCATCATATTACACTAAAAAGCAACAGAACCAATGAATTGATACAGATCGATAACATAGTATTGGACTGAATTATATACGTAGTTCCTAATGATTGGCTAATTAATGTCCTTCATGATGGTGCTCCATCATGGCCACAATCTGATACCTGACAGTAATCAAATAATAAAAATATATAAGAAAGATTTACAAAACAGTATACATACAAGAAAGCACTCTCTCGCTTTCAATTTCACACACACACACACACACACACACACACACGAAAATTTATACGTTTATAGAAATTCAGTGTAACATACATACTTACATAATTGCAAATGCATACATACACACATGCATTTCATAGATACATACACACATTCATGCATTCATATGTATGCGCATGCATACATACATACACATACATACATACACATACATGCATGCGTACATACATACATTCATACATACATACGCCCTTGCCTGCATACACACATACATTCAAACATACATACACACATACATACACACACATACATACACACACATACATACACACACATACATACAACCATACATACGTATATACATACATGCATACGATTATACGT
>NC_069004.1:26731660-26732385 GCF_001194135.2 Octopus bimaculoides
ATATATACACACACATGGGTATAAATATATTCTCAGATAGATGTATACACGTATAAGCAAACATGTGTGTGTGCGCGTGCGTGCGTATGTGTATGCATGCATAAGCTGAGATTACAGTGTCTGGGAAAACTGCTAAGAGTTTGATAAAGTCCAATAATATTTCTGTCCTGATGTTTATCTTCGTGTTCGTGAATACACACTTCATAACATTATCGTTTATTTCCTCGTGAATATTTATGCTCACATAATTAGTGTAATATTGTTATTACATATAGATTATCTCATGCTAGTAAATTGTTGAAGATAAGCATTATCATTCCTTTAACCCTTTCTCGGTCCTTTATATCACATATGACACACAATACATATTTCGTTGGCATTCATGCATCGCATGATACACATACCTAATTATTTTTCAACCACGAGAATAACTTGCGTCTTATGTAAGGAAGGTTTTATATTACTCAGAACATATGGAACAAGGCCTAGCCAAAAGTCTGAGAACATTCGTGGAGATTTAGGAGAAACTTAAGAAATTTCTTTGGGGAGGCGAATTCTTAAACCATATTGTTGATATCCATGAAAGTTTAACTGGAGAGTTCGAATAAATTCCTGTTGATCTCTCTCGTTTAATTGTGAGTAGAAAGATTTTTTGAGTCGAATAAAACATTTTGCTATATATTTGATATATATATTCATTCATACTTGCCCATATATATATATAT
>NC_069004.1:26732589-26734099 GCF_001194135.2 Octopus bimaculoides
TTTATAAAACATGTGACAAATCTTTAAATGTACAACCATCCAGATATCTGAGTACCTTATTATTTTTTCCTATATATAATTCCTGTACATCACCTCCTAACCTACTAATATATATATATATATAATATTTATTACTTTGTACTTTTTTGATATCTATTATAGGTCTTTTAAGCATAGATGCTTACACGACCAACCGAAAACCTTCTTCTTGGAGGGAATACGCAAGCTTGTGGACCGCTGGACCAAGTGCATCAAAAAGGAAGAAAAAGACTCTATAGAAAAATGCCATACTTGTTTATCCTCTGCTTTTCAGGTATATATATATATGTGGATGTGTGTATATCTGTCGTACCTAGACATGTGTAAACTAGTTCGTGTATATTTTAGTGTGTATATATGCATATGTACATGGTTATATGTGCATATGCACATTGTGTATGTGTTGTATACGCAGAGATAGAGAAAGAGAGAAAGGAAGAGAGAGAAAGTGAGAGAGAGAGAAAGAGAGAGAGAAAAGAGAGAGAGAAAAGCGAGAGATAGAACAGTATCGGTAGTTAATGAACAACATTTTTTATTTTTTATCTCTTGTTATTGTTATTACCGAAATTGACCATGTCTAGCTCGGCTGGTAATTGACCAATGTCGGCAAATGGAACATAATAACGAACTAAATTGTCGCTGAGTGGTATCTAGTTTGAACTAGAATAAATATTTAACTTATTTTATTCGTATTTTATCGAAATTAATTCACTTAGATCTTATCTGACGGATAATATGTTAAGAGGTTTCTTGATGAAATATTATATACATTCAGTCTGCTTACATTTTGTCGTCACGCTCACAAAGGGGAGAAAATCTATACTGTATAGAGGTTTATTTCATAAATTTATTGTGATTCATACCAGAATGCTTGAGCAATAAACGATAACCTTATTACATAAGTTGCATATACAACATATATGACATAACTCTGTTATATAAATGACGTTCGTTCACGGAAACGTACGTTACATCGATTTGACTTTTCTTTCAATCGAATTGATTATTAATATTCCTTCTGTGATGGAATATTAATACATGCGTACTGGATATGCATACCTTGGATTCGCGTACTTCTTTTGTCATTAATTCAAATATATGTAATCTTTTTTTTTTTCGGTTATTGGAGCACAACGTTATCTATGTTAATGCATGAAATACTGAAGCTGACGAGGTGGTCACCTAAATATACTTATTACCCCAATCATATAAATCATATATACATGGACGCAGGCGTGGCGGCGTGATATACAGTTGCTTTACAACCATATATTTCTGGATTCAATCCCACTGCGTGGCACTTTCGACAAGGGTCTTCAACTACGAAGCTCGTAGTAATCCTTTGGTGATCGATGATTTTTTTTCAACCATGCCTGTAAAAATTCAGTGTTAATTCTTGTGGATTCAGATTTTTTATGGCTCCTACTTTTAGCTAAGCTGGTACTCCTTAGAGCCCCGATTATATATATAT
>NC_069004.1:26734280-26736746 GCF_001194135.2 Octopus bimaculoides
TATATATATATCAATTTTGCATATACGACCTTATGCTTGCAGCCATTAATATTATCTCTTATAAGTAATAATGTTCTTTATATATTTATAAAATAATTCACTAAATTCGTGGTTTTTCAATGCGGCTGAGACCCTCAAACGAACACAGGCATTTATTGAAGTGAATTACCAGTATCGTTACAAGCAGACTTAGCTAAAGAGAATCGAGTGCTTTTAGCGCTAAATTCGAAATCATGATAAGCGGTTAAATACATGCAAATACGTGCAAATATCACTGAGTGGCCATCATTTACACCTCGGGATACATTCCAGAAGTGTCTTCTGCTGTTGATCAGGCCAGTATGCATGGTTGAGGCCTTGTGAGGGAATTTCGTAGACGGAAACTGTGTAGAAGATAATCATATAGAGATGTGAGAGTGCGTGGGCGCATATGTATGTATGTATGTATGTATGTATGTATCTATGCATATATGCGTTTGTTTTTGCCCACCGGTGTTCGTTCGTTTACGTCAGCGTAACATTAGCGGTTTGGCAAAAGCGACCGATAGAATAAGTGTCAGACCTTCAAAATAGCACTGAACTCGAACTTGTTCTACCAAGACTAAGTAGAAATGGAACCGGGAAGAGACCAGCAAACATCGAGAAGTACGGTGCACTGTAGTTGCCATAGAACATGCATTGAGGACACGCGAACAAAGTGCACGCATGTGGATCCGAACTTCAATAATGATCGAGATTGATTTGGTAGAACTGCGTAGAGGTACTCCATAATGGTTTGTTTTACTTCGTTTCTATGAACGGTTACACAATTCTGTACTGGAATTCAAAGATAAACGCATTAGCCAATGAATAATCATGGTACCTCTGACAGAATATTGCTAATTATTTAGCTAATAACCCAATAAACCTATTCATTAGTAAATTGATGTTGCAACTGGTGCTCGTGTTATTACTGTTCTTGATATCAGCAGTATTTTGTTCATATTGTCGTCACCATTGTTGTTGTTGTTTTTTGGTCCAAGGTCAAATCTGATCAAAGAGACACGTGATGAAAGGTCATACTGTCATGAACGATCGTACAGTTAAGACAGCATTATACAGTGTTCTGTAGTTGATAGCACAGCTACAACACCGTCTCGTCGTTCTCTGGCTGCCCGAAACCTCTTATAGTCCGCGTTAATTTACACTAATATACAGGTAGCTTCAAAGTGGCGAATTGGCAGAACTGTTAGCATGATGGGCAGAATGCTTAGCGGCATTTCGTCCGTCTTTACGCTCCGAGTTCAAAATCCCACCGACGCGATCTTTGCCACTCATCTTTTCGGGGTAGATAAACTAAGTACCAGCTAGACGATGGGGTCGATGTAATCGAACTATTTTGCGCGTTCTATATTACGCTCCGAGTTCAAAATCCCACCGACGCGATCTTTGCCACTCATCTTTTCGGGGTAGATAAACTAAGTACCAGCTAGACGATGGGGTCGATGTAATCGAACTATTTTGCCCCTAAACCATGTTGGAGATGTGCCAAAATATCAAACAATAATACAAGTACTAGTATTTCATTTAATTATTTAAGTAAGTTTAATATTTACAATGTGTTGAATAAGGTGATCACCTCTGGTTCGGAAAAAATAGTAATCTAAGATATCCCTGGGAGCAAAGATTCCAAACAATTTATGTTATACCTGTATGTGATTTCAAGAAGATCCGTTGTTATTTCTTACACATCAAACTCTCTCGTACAAAATCTTCCCTCGTGAAATGAAAAGTTTCAAACTTCGTGCATTTCCTAGATAATCGCCATCCTAAATCATTTGGAATGTCTTTTCAATAGGGATTAAATACAAGTTTTGCAAATTAACATCACATAAAGATGGCCACCATTAATTAAATCATATTACTGTGTTTTTCAGTAATCTAGGCACGAAGCAAAGCTTTTAATTATTTTATCGACAGCAGAGTGATGTGAGACAAAGTCAGTCACCATTTAAAATAGAAGGAAGAGATTGAAAAGAAGCGGAATTACTATAACTACTATTTCTACTTGTTTCTCCAGCCTTTAGTTGATTGAAATATTGGTTGGCTGGCTGGCTGGCTGGCTGGCTGGCTGGCTGGTTGATTGGTTGCTGTTGGTGTTGTTAAAACCCAAGTCAATCTTGATCGAACTGATCGATGAGAGTTCCATCACTGACCATCTGTATACTTTTATTATTATTATTATTTTTATTATTATTATTATTATTATTATTTATTATTATTTTTTTTAATTATATAAAGGATTGAGGTAACTCCTCCAGAAGATATAGAGTCAAAATTAAAAGAAAAGTGCCATTGTCATACAGTGAACGATATTTCGATATCTTGTGTGTCTTCAACAGGTTCAAAAATAGTCAAAATTATTTTCTTCTTCTTCTTCTTCTTCTTCTTCTTCTTCTTCTTCTTCTTCTTCTTCTTCTTCTTCTT
>NC_069004.1:26737217-26738056 GCF_001194135.2 Octopus bimaculoides
TATATATATATATATATATATATATATATATATATATGCATATGCGGGCACAGGTCGTCATGAAACGTGTACAAGAAAAAAATACGAAGTACGAGTACATGGAATATGAACTATTTTTTGAAACAACGAAAGATACAAATGGAAAAGAAGACAAACATAAAGAACGACCCTTCATCGGTTGTTGGCTGTTTTTCTTCTCTCGCATTTCGATCATTTAACAACAATATACGCTTTCAAGAAAACAGTTGCTCCCGCAAAGTAATTTATATAAAGCAAATTAAATTAAGGTGAATGAAATCAAAATAAGAAAACATGATATCAAGAAGTGGCTCTATTTAATTGAACAATGTAATCATTACATCAATTTAAATGCAGGTCTATCATCAGCTGCACAGATAAACAGAATTTTAATCAGTTGGACACATTAATATAATTTTTCTCAAATACTTTAACACAGCAAGATGGAAGAAATGCATGCTGTTGCTATTGCAGCATAGAATAGAATACACTTCCAAGAAAGGCGTCAAACCCACTGGGGTCATAGCTGGTAAAGAATTGTAGTCCATTTCTAATTTATTTGTCTTTTTATCCACTACTAAATCTAAGACTAGAGACAGCTTATGACTAGATATGGTCATAAATATTGTCAAGACACTAGGAGTAGTAAATTGGGTATAGAGTAACTCTCTATAAAAGAAGGGTGTGTGGGAAAAGACCCTAAATCATGACGTTAATTACAATAGCAACAACATGGATTTCTTCCATCTTCTTACTCTGTTGAGCCGCTTGAAACGGTCGTACTGCATCACTACTTGATATCCTGTTGCTTACATATATAT
>NC_069004.1:26738377-26745727 GCF_001194135.2 Octopus bimaculoides
TATATATATATATATATATATATATTCATATGTATATACATATGTATATATATGTATTCATATATTAAACGGGACTGTCATAAACGGAACGTCTTTGAACATAGGTTTACACAAACAAGAAGTGCTGATAAAGTGTCTAAACAATAAGTGACAAGTACTACTACTACTACTACTACTACTAATTACGACGATTAAATGTCGCAAGGTAATTAAAATATCGCTAGCTAATTACTGCTATCGCTGAGTTCAGCTTAATTCAATATGGACGCCACTCGGCCAATTATCAAACACATGACTTTCATTAAGATATCTATATGAGCTATCTTAATTGCTATTAGTTGCTATATCGTATTTTTATCACATTAACAACACCAAGGCAAGATATATATATATACATATATGAATATGTATAGACATAATGTATATATATATATATATATATATATATATATACACACACACACACACACATATATATAAGTGTATGCATGTGTGTATATATATATACATATACATACATATATATATATATATATGTGTGTGTGTGTGTGTGCGTGTGTGTGTGTGTGTGTGTGTGTGTGTGTGTGTGTGTGTGTGTATGTATGTATGTATGTATGTATTTGTTAAGTAGACAGCGTACCGTTAAGTGTTTGCGGAAATAAATACTCTTTGACTAATATATTCTTTCAATTAACCGCATTTTCCTCGTAAAGGAAAAAAATAGTACACAGACACATACACACACATATGCGCACGAGTACACACACACACACACACATACACACACGCACACACTATCAAACTAGAAGGAATGGCGAAGCAATGGCTGATTTGCTTAATTATTTATTTATACATTTAGCTATTTCTTTTCGTATATTGTTATTGTGTTCATACTGTGATGGTGAAATGTTTTTTTATTAAACCCTTCATGTAGCCAATACCTAACTAGAGCGAGAAAGAGAGAGTAGATGGAGGAGAGAGAGGGAAAAAGGAAGAGAGAGACAGACAGAGTGTGAGAGAAAGAGAGAGAGAGAAATCGACTTCAGTATTTGATATATATTCAATTCATTTATCTCTAAAATGATAGAGGAATAACATTAGCTGTGATGGAATGTGAACTCAGAAAGCAGACAGCCGGAGTAGCTTTGGCTGAGGGGATAAAACTATGTCGAAACACCGGTTGTTCCAAAGCTCCCCTTACGCTAATCAATCGAGAGTGTCATGAGCACATAATCGTCTGAAAGGAAAAGGTGCTCCCAAGGGACGAAATACAATACCATTCATGTAAGCGTGTGTGTGTCTGTGTGTGTGAGTTTGTGTGTGTGTGTGTGTGTGTGTGTGTGTGTTTGTGTGTGTGTGTGTGTGTGTGTGTGTGTGTGTCTTTGTCTGTGTCTGTGTCTGTCTCTGTGTCTGTGTAAAATTTTAATGAGCTGATGTATAATTCTCCCTTCTTCAATATGATGTCGTATTCTAATGTGGTCAGTCAATGTGCTGGACAGAGCAGTCAACTAACTTTTGTAGTTCATTCTGCTACGACGACGAGACGACGAGCGTTTTAGTTGATTCGATTAATGGAACGGTCAGCTCCTGAAATTAACATGCAGGTTGCTGTGCACTCCACAGACCCGTGTACTCTTAACCTGTGCCTCAGGGAGATTCAGCATGACACAGAGTGTGACAGGGCTGGCCTTTTGAAATACAGCTACTACTCATTTTTGTCAGATGAGTGGCCATTAAAAAAGGTACAAATTTTATTTAATGTTGTCCTCAGTCTTCTGAAAAAAAAGCACACACACACACAAAGGTTTCACACGTCATGATTATAACGTGTTTGATTATAGATTTGCTCCTGTAAGACAGACCTGGGGTTAAACAACTCTTCTGCTGTAGTAGAATCTGATCGAAAAACTTCCTTCATTTGTTTTGTTTTGTCTGTTAGTGTGTCTGGGAAGCCGAGGAAATCAATTAAGAGAAACGCAGCTATTACTAACAATTAAGTAATGGCTGAAACCAGACTGGATCACCGTCGTGGGAATAGTTCTGTGGATGGAAATTAATATTGGTTAAAGTTTTCCAGTCAGTAAGCTAAACTAATCTAAAAGAATTGTTGACGTATGTGCGTGTGATGATGGTGCTGGAGGGGGTTAGGTTATGAGAATACTCAGAGATGTCCGCTTCATAGAATGCAAATAACTAAGTGGTCTCATAACTTTCATACCTAATGTACCGAACCATGTAATTTACTAAAGAGATCTCATAAGAACGAAACAGATACTGATTTCTAATTATACTAACAGAAATTAGATTCACTCCCTCTATCAGCACTTGCATTCGACTTTTGATTATTTCTATTTCATTTGCAGTTCTGAAGTAGTTTCTCGTTCTTTTCCTAACCAAGCAAGTATGAGCATTTGTTTGAGAATTGTGGTTTAGCACTTGGGGTGTTTGGCTTACAATCGTAAGGTGATAAGTTCGATACCCAACGGTGGGTTGTGTCTTTAAGCAAGACAGTTTATTTCATGTTATTCCAGTCACACAGGTGGCAAAATTGAGTTGTAGCAGTAATTCAAACGGCCAGCCTTGTCACATTTTGTGTCGCGCTGAATCTGCCACAGAACTATGTTAAGATACGCGTTTCAGTGGAGTTCTTATTGATTTCATGCGCCCATTGGATCAACTGAAACACTCGTCATTATAACCGACAGAGTGCCAGTATATGCGTGTGTGTGTGTGTGGTGTGGCGTATGTGTGTGCGTGTGTGTGTATGTATATATATATATATATATATGTGTGTGTGTGAGTGTGGTGATTCACTGATAAATGATAAATTAGAGACCTCGGTATGTAAATGTAGAGTATTCTTTAATACATAATATCCCAAAGGCTCAGAATCTCAGTATTCCGGGTTTCAAGTTTCCAATCATTCAGGCGGTAATCCGAGGCTGCCTTCTCTTGAATTATATGTGACTGGTTAATTAAAGTGATAACAGGTGTGTTTTTTGTGATGGGAGAGGAACAGTAGTAGTAGTAGTAGTAGTAGTAGTAGTAGTAGTAGTAGTAGTAGCAGCAGCAGCAGCAGCAGCAGCAGCAGTAGTAGTAGTAGTAGTAGTAGTAGTAGTAGTAGTAGTAGTAGTAGTAGAAGTAGCTGCAAAGGTTCCCAGTAGAATATAGCAGTCTTCTATCAAGAAGCTAGAAATTGTCGTGAGGGCTTATAGGAGTCGTCAACACAAAATCTAGTAGTAGTTGTCAGTATTGTTGCTAGTGGTTGTCTTCCCTTTTGCGTCACAAGAATCTAAGTGTTGTTGGTATTTTGTGATGAAGCATGTTTCTTCGTTAATGCGTTGGCGTTGTATTACCATCAAATTAATAGACAATAAAAATCGTAAAGTCTGGTTGTTTCTTACCTGCTCATGTGTGCCTATGCTCATTGAATCCTATTTATTTGCATTCACATATTTTAATTTGCGATCTATACAATGTCATGCGTTGACGTAAACGGATGTCTGTTTGTCAAATGTAATACTCCCAACATCCTGAGCTTGTTATGACACTAATTAGATTTTAAGATGTACAGGTATAGTCACATTTTATTATAAAGAGTTCTGCTTCTTTGAAACAGATCTCTAATTCATCTGTCAGATTAAAACATACACCACAGTAGGGTTTTCCTCATTTTTTGTGTTGGTTTCTTATTGTTGTGTGACGTTTGGCATTTGTTTGGACTTTTTTCATTGCTTTGGGTTGTCTTTTACGCTTTATGATGCCACGTGTGTGCTAGCAGGATTTGTTTCATCTTGGGTTTTTTTTTCTGTAACCGTAGGCTATGAAACCTGATTTTCAAGGCTTTATTATTTTGGGAGTTATAAGTAGAGATCTATGGTAGGCCCTTCAAATTTGATCCCTTTCTTTCTGACTATGTTTCCGGATACTGAATTTCTGGGCTCGTTGAATTCCATTATCGTTTAAGCTCCTTTCAGAGCCATACAATCTAATAGGGCCTGTTTCCCAGTTTCTGTGGCGTATACTCATCCACTGGACGGGTCACCGGTTCGTCACAGGATTACTCATTTTTGTCAGTTCAGTGAACTTGAACAACGTGAAATGGAGTGTTTTACTTAAGAACACAACGCATCGCCCGGTCCAGGAATTGAAACCGCAATCTTACCTTCATGAGCATGACACCCTAACCACTAATACATGAGGTTAACGATGATTGGTAATTCCTGTTGAAGAGTTCATCCTTCAGTACTTGGAGTCTTATATCATGGGGGTGTATATCAGAAACTCTTTTGCCAGTGTATAAGGGACTTTCATTCTGGTATATCTGGGATGGAATTAATTGAAGTGAATGGAAGTCATTGTTAGGAATTTGTAGCTTTATAGTTTCCATCTGGTTGCTGATTCTCATTATAACTAACTGACACTCCGTCGCTTATGACGAAGAGGGTTCCAGATGATCCGATCAACGGAACAGCCTGCTCGGGAAATTACCGTACAAGGGGGTGAGCACCCCACACACAAATGTATCCTTAACATAGTTCTCAGGGAGATTCAGCGTGACACAGAATATGACAAAGCTGGCACTTTGAAATTCAGATACTACTCATTTTTGCCAGCTGAGTGAACTGGAACAACGTGAAATGGAGTGTCTTGCTCAAGGACACAAGGCGTTACCGGGAATTGAACTCACCATCTTACGATCGGAAGCCTAATACTCTAACTACTACGCCACGTACCTTCACTGATTCTCATTATAAGGATGTCTAAAAATGGGAGTTGTGTATGGCTATATTCTATGATGAATTGTATGTTCTCATTAACTTCATTGGGGAGTTTTTCCAAATTCTTTTAGTTTTTCTGTACTTCCGTTTCAAAGAATGAGGCAGTCATCGAGGTCCATTTCCAGTTTTCTTGTATGTAGACGAACAAAATAGTTTCTTTATTTTCATAGTGTTATTTTAAGGATGGGGGTATAACGTGATCTCTGTATAACCCATAACTAGATTCAGAAAGGAAGAGCTGTTTTTTCCCCTATTGCAGCCCCAAATTTATGCTGTAGAAAGTGGTCATTGTACATGAATTTATTATTTTCTATAATACATTTTAGTCCACCTGTTCTATCTTCTTGTGCGATCAGCGACTTCACTTATATAATTATCCAACCAGAATTTAATGGCTTCAATTCCTAAGACTTGAGGGATGTCTGAATAGAGATTCGCAACATAGAAATATATTATCAAAGTATTTTGTCTGACTGTTTTGGGGAGATGGCTGAAGGTATTTAGGTCACCTCTTGTGAAGCTTTTAATGGCTTCAGCAGGATATGTCAGAAAAAAAATACTCGGACGGTGGGCTTTACATGGAGAACCAAGTATTGTAGATCTTAATTTGAGATCAGTTGGTGAGAGAACGTTAATATATTTGTCAGCGTCTCTAAATTTTATGTTCCTTGGTGTGTTTCGATGAGATTTAGTTGGTTGTTTCTACGTTTGGTATACACACACACACACACACACACACACACACACACACACACACACACACACACACGCACGCACGAACACATGTGCAGATATGTATATAGGTATGAATGTAGGTATGCATGCATGTAGATATTACGCATGTATGCATGCATGCATGTATATATGTATGTATGCATGCATATATGCGTTTAACATATTGAGAGGGAAATAAATACATACATAGATTTATTAGTGTATGCTTGCGTGCATAAATGAATGCATATCAGTGTATTGTTATCTGTAATTGTGTCTATGTAATCTTCTATATATATATATATATATATACATCTATACATACGTGCGAATCTGTATACATACATACATACATACATATCCTGCCTGATCTAAAATATATTGATTTACAATGACGCGACCACCTAATACATAGAACGGAACATAAATATGGCGTTCTTGTTAAGGCGGTAGGTTCTCTAAAGGACTCTTCACAAGGCTGAAATATATATAAAATGAGTAGGACATAATTTTAAAATCGGTAATAAATGGTTGACCATAAGATTAGAATACTTTCAAATTTCTAGTATATATATGTTCGAAGCTTCTTACGTTTTAGTTGCACCATCCGCATAGTAATTTGATTTCAGACTATGAATATTGCTTAAGCGGTGTAAAATGCTAGAACAAGCTCTGATTAAGGCAACTGGTCCTACTTAAACTGGACAAAATTAGCAATTTCTTAAGAGTAATTAAAACGTCGAGTTTCTTTTATGTATTTGTATGTAGGAATATGTTAGATATGTTGTTGTGTACATACAATTATATTTGTATGGATAGACACATATAAACGTACAGTTGCACACACATGCACATTTTCTTATATGTTTGTGCATATGTGTTCAAGTGTGTGTGATAGAGAGAGAGAGAGAGAGAGACAGAGAGAGAGAGAGAAAAGTGTATGTGTATATTTGTATGTATATATAAATGCACAAGTTCCATTAATTATAGCATTCATATATGCAGGGAATTCTATACAAACATACATACATACATACATACATACATACATACATACATAGTTCATTCTTGCATATATGTGTGCGCGCGCATGTGTACACATACACACGATTATTTACATATAATCATTGGAACGAAAACCGTATATGCTTACGAGTGATAGATGTTTATCCGACTATGCATATGTGTGTGTGTGTATGTGTGTATGAGTATGTGTGTGTGTGTGTGTGTGTGATTGTATGTGTGTATGTATATGTGTGTGATATCATTACACTTACGTTATCTAACTCTTGTTGAATAACCTTTGCTCGTCGAATCTATTCTGCCGATGGCCCTTGTCAAATACGTGCCAGCAAGCCAAAGTCATTAAGTCTCCATTTAGCAGTAAGAGTAAATATTTAACTCTAGGAACTTTTAACTATGGCCAGATGGAGGCCAAACTAAGGTCAATGATGAACGCTAGTTGCTTTACTCTATGCCAAATTGTGGTTACTTGCAAAAGCAATTACGGCTACAAATTCCGATGATCAATTTATTCTACTGCGTACTATTCATTGCAACTGAACTGCCATCTTCTTCTTCGTCTTCTTCTTTTCCCTTCTAAGTTCGAAATGATTATATTACAGAATTGATAAATGATCATTAGTTATAGTCAGAAATATGTATCTTTAGAAAATTTCACATATAATCCTGGCATTTTTATTGATTATCTTCCTCTTTTTTTTATATATACATTCGGAGAACTTTAGTTGTATGGTTCATTGAATTACTAACATCACATTCGACAGACTGGCACACACACGCACATAAACACACACACACACACACACACACACACACACACACACACACACAC
>NC_069004.1:26745798-26770469 GCF_001194135.2 Octopus bimaculoides
TATATATATATATATATATATATATATATATATATATGTATATATTCAGACATACATACATACATACATACATACATACATACATATATAAGAGTCGCAGCTGTCAGAATCATTTAGTTACTACTGTCTCTTAAATTTGTAGCTCTGAGCTTCTTTTACGCTGGCGTCTTGAAAGACAGCAGCAAGCAGTTCCTGTTGAAAGACGTGACTAATCGGTACAGTTTTCATTTCATGCTGCTGGCCATAGGTTCCAATTTCGCACGGAGACTTTAAAGAGACTTTTAAACCCAATAACGAGATTGTGAATGCGTACGAAATATCGGTCTATCACGTGGTGATAACGACGTTCCTTGTTCTGTAAAAATGATCGGTCGACTATATGTATGTCTGTAAAACCCATGGGTGGAATTATGCTTTTGTGTTTTGGCTTTGTTATCTACATCGGTGACTGGCCCGTGTCAGCTCTGGTATTTGATGAGACATCAAATCCTGCATTAGAAGACGGATTGCAGCAGCAACCTCGGCGTGCAGGCTTTTATCCTACATACATTTCTATATTCTTACATAAGCTGGGCCTCGCCACAATAATATTGTTTGTCATAGATACAAATGTGTACACATACTTAAACTTGGTCTACTAAATCGAAATGTTCTCTATAACTCATCGGTCAACTACATTAATTTCCATTAATCTCCATTAATCTCCAGAATATGCGTATACAGCTCAGTTTTAGTTTCGTATACATACTGTAAGCTAGTTTGTCTTTTATAACTGATAAGCCAATAACCTTAAATCTCTACTTACAAATCCATCAAGCTACAAGGAGTGCTTAAATGTTCCTGTCTTTTGGTAAAAGAATCAGGCTGAGTATGATGAATTTTATTTTACCACAAAAATAATTTTGAAGTTGGTCATGAATTAGAAATAGCAACAACAAAGTTTACACACAGGAAAGACTGTTATGTCGCTCTGACAAATAATTGATTAAAAATGCTCTGTAATTAAGCTACCAATACAGGAGAAAATACACACACTGCGTTCATGTCTCGGTTGAGTACGAGCCGTGATAACGATTGTTAAATGCAGCAAATGAATATGTGGTTAGCTAAGCTGCAGGCGGCCAGAAAGAGGCAAGACGTGTGTGAAATGAATCGGCTGGTGTCTGCGCAACATGGCCTGGCGAAGGCGGAGACAGATTTCGCCCAGACCTGCTCAGTAGTCTGCGATATTGGTGCTAAAAGCCTATCTATTTACAAGCCTTGTACAGGGACGTTCTACAGGCTTATAGACCAATGCTGACTGGTCGATAACTCGGTCAATCACATGAAAAATCGCTATTACTAATCCGTGATTTCAACTTAGCAATTCGTCGATTCAGTTTCGAATCTTGCTACATTTATTAATATTATCATATTTGTTTACTACCATCATTTTCCGGTACAATTATCATATACTTAAGCTATTAACATTTTTCTACGCCATTATTATTTTCCATACTAATATCTTTTTTCTATACTATTAATATAATTCCTGCTATTAATAAACTTATTTATTCTATATAATTATATTTTTCCTGTTCTATTATCATATATCCTGAGTCATTATCATTTATCTTATACTGTTATCTTTCCTATGCTATAATCATTTATTTAAATTTTTTGTCTATCAGGACTTTGTGCATTATATCTTTCATTATTTAGTTACTGTCTTTGTTCAAAGACAGCTGTGCCTGTCTTTTATCTTGTCAGTGTCGAAAGGATAAAAGAAAAAATATGATTACCTGTAACATGTTTCAACTTAAAGTTTGTGTCCTTGTTCCAATGTTAGAAATCATAATCATTTTCTATTTTGGATTATTTGTGATTCCTATTATTACTTTATATATATTTATTTCTCTATATACTTATTTATTCCTCATCTTCAATACGTGCTCATTCACACAACCCAATATACACTTCTATAACATTCTAACACTTTGATCGTTTGTAATATATCATTATCTTTTTTTTCATCATCTTTATAACAATCACGATAATTTCTCTGTTGCTATTGTGACTATTATTATCCTGATCCTATTATTATTATTATTATTATTATTATTATTATTATTATTATTATTATTATTATTATTATTATTATTATTATTATTATTTATGTTGTTGCTTTGTTTTAGACACGCTGTTCGAAGTCTCACCCAGAGACCTCTAGTAATAGTATCATCGTCGTCGTCATCATCAACACTACTACCATCAGCAGTACTGCTATAACGATCATGATGATCACCAACAGCACCACCATCATAATCATAATCATCATCATCATCATCATCATCACCATCATCATCATCGTCATCATCGTCATCATCATCATTATCATTACCATTAGTATTATTAGTACTATCATTGTTACTATTATTATTAAAACTACTACTACTACGACTACTACTACTATTTCTATTTTTATTATTTTTATTATTATTATTATTTCTATTACCATTATTATTAGTAGTATTATATGCTGGTTTTGTTACTGTTTTTGTCCTCGTTATTGTTGTTGATGCTGTTGTTATAAAATTTTGCTGCTATTGTTGTTGTTGTTGTTATTGTTGATCGTATTCTTCCTATTCTCATTGGCTTCGCAAAATTTCCAAGACAAATCGGTGACTTTTTCATTTAAAAAAATTTTTTTTTTTGTTGAAGTAATTCTAGCTGTTATCATCTTCATGCTCAATATTTCACTTTCTTTCTGTTTCTTTCTCTCTCTCACACCCTCTCAATCCCTCCCGCTCTCTTTTTACCCGTCTCTCTTCCTCCACCCTCTCTAAATTTTTGCAAACAAAATCGATTTTTTTATTTAGCTTGTAATTTTAACCAAAGATAAATTGAAATAGAAAACAAGAACAGCAACAAAATCAGAAACACACTACGCAAAAATTAGGCAGCCATAATTTTTCTTTATATATTTTTATATGCATTTATTTCTCTGTTTGTGTATTTTAAATTGTTGTGTGTGAGAGAGTGTGGGCTTTTTTTAAAAACTGAATCGTTACTTGTGTTTATGTCTTGCAAAAATTGGTTTCTAAAAATATCAAATCGCTTTCATTATCTTAATGGAACCCAGAAATTGTCAAACCTGTCAATTACCTGTAAACTATTATCGATATTTTTGATAAATGGAGCTGAGTGATGTGTCGAATGTTTAAATAACTTTTGTATTATTATCATTATTGTCATTTATTATTATTATTATTATCATCATCATCATCATCATCATCATCATCATCATCATCATCATCATCATCTTCCTCATTATTATTATTATTATTATTATTATTATTATTATAACTACAAGGCGGCGAGCTCGTACATTCGCTAGCACGCCGGACAAAATGCTTAGCAGCATTTCGTCCGTCTTTACGTTCTGAGTTCAAATTCCGCAGTAATGGCGAAAATTATTCACCTTGGAAGAGACCTTCTTCTTCTTCTTCTTCTTCTTCTTCTTCTTCTTCTTCTTCTTCTTCTTCTTCTTCTTCTTCTTCTTCTTCTTCTTCTTCTTTTTATTATTATTATTATTATTATTATTATTATTATTATTATTATTATTATTATTATTATTAATAATACTATTCCCAGCCTCATCCAGAGATTTCAATTAACTGAAAGTCATTTGTTTCATTACGGGTGTTTATGATTAGCAATGATTGGGAAAGGAGACGGAATTTTTAAACGAATCCGATATTTTCAAGGTGACAATGTTTCTCTTAAGACATGGGCAGTACCCACGAGAGATCATATTTCATAGTTCTCCTACTTTGGCTTACCTGAGATTTGACGACGGTGTTTAAAAAGTACCATTTGGTATTAGCCTTAATGCTCTGAAGGCGCTTAGCATAGTGGTTAGGGTATTCGGCTCCCGATCATAAGGTTGAGAGTTCAATTACCCGCGACTTGTTGTGTCCTTGAGCAAGACACTTTATTTCACATTGTTCCAGTTCAGTCACCTGGTAAAAATGAATAGTACGTGTATTTCAAAGGGCGAGCCTTGTCACATTCTGTGTCACGCCGAATCTCCATGAGAACTACGTTAAGAGTACACGTGTCTGTGGTGTGCTCAGCCACGTGGACGTTAATTTCACGAGCAGGCTGTTCCGTTGATCGGATCAACTAGAACCCTCGTCATTCCTAAACGACGGAGTACCAGTAATGCACCGATGGTCTATCACAGCTGTTTTTATTAGACGCCACATTTTTAAGAACTCCCATTTCATATCCGTGTAATTAGTTAACTTTTCAAATGTTTTTACTGAAGTGTTGCAGCCTGCAACACTTAATTATTGTTATGGTTGTTGTTCATGGTGAACAGTCTCATTTTGCAGTACTCCGTTAATAAATAACTTTTCCAGGATTACGTGATAATAAAAAGCATTTTTGGTTTTTGTTGGGACATTTAATCGTCCACTTGATTGCCCTGAAATAGAGAAGAAGGCTCAAATATTTTTATCGCATAAGCTTACTTTAGCAAACAACAATCAGGCATTTCGAGATGTATTGTAGTCTTCATTGAGAAGGATCAGGTGAGAAGACAGGCATAACATACCGACAGATACAAACACGGTTCAACAGTGTGTGGGTTTCAGAAATTCACAGAGACGTGTAGTGCTTCACAGACATGCTGAAAGACTGGCTTTACAGTATATAGGTCTCAGAAATACGATGTTCTCAAACAGAGGACACAAAGGTGTAGATATAGATTTTAACCCCTGGTTTATCTTTAATTATTCTTACCAGTAAGAGCGGCGTATTTGAACCGCTGCAAAAATTTGTATTGCCTTGGGTCTTCATGAATATCTAGAAACGTTTGATCCGCAATAACTTCAAGCGTATCCAGTTGTAACCCATTTAACAAAACGGGTATGATATCAATCAGATCAGTGATGCGGGATAGAAAGCCCAGTTCCTAAAGGTTTCTTTAAAAATAGTACTTGAGGAGTTTATGCGCAGAGTAAGAGGAAAGAAAATGTTAAAAATTATACGAGTAGCATACAACAGTAGAGACAGCAACAAGAAGAAAAGTTTGTTTGCAGAGATGATAACCAGAACTGCTACTGTTGTGTACAGAACACCTCCGAGAATAGCAAGAATGGAAGCTGATGAAATTACCTCAATCTTACTTCCACCATCATTGAGAAAACGAGAGCTCTTCTCCTCAGCAAAGGGTCGGTTAGGTGTTACATTTTGAGGCAATGTGAAAGTTAAGGAGACGGAAGACGGATGGGAAAACCGTCGGTAATCGTAAGACAAGAAAGATGGAGGAAAAAAAAACTTCCGCTGGGATGAAAGGTAAGAGGCCTGGAAAAGGTATCCACTGGAAAAGGTACCCACTTGGTTAGAACATTTGCTTTTTTAATGGTAATTGGAAGGGGAAACCGCTGCGTGATTGACTTGATTGAGCCAAACAGAGAAAGAAAAACATATACTCTTTTGAGAGGAGAATTCGGTGAACAAATACCAGGCTATCCTATATTACAGATGGCTGTTGGAGACCACGTAGTCAGTGGTTTTCATGCAGCTGAAAAATCACGGCTCAATTGATACGGCGACTAAAGATGCTGACAGGAAAATTCAGACTGATAGATTTTAGGAAAAAATTAATATAAAAGATAATACCAAAAATACTTATGAAACATGGGAAGATATGATATCAAGCAGCACCGATACTGTTTGAAAACATTTTATGCTTCGTTGCGTAAAGGTTTCAGATGATCTTCTCCAACTGACAATGGAACAGAAGTTGATTTCCATTAAACAAACAACAGAGTTGGCTGAGATTTACTTGAACCAAAGTGTGAAGAATTAACTGGTCACGAAATTCGTAATTTGGATCGACACAGAGAGAATGGTGAAGTTGACAATCAAGAAATCGATGAAGGGACCAGCAAATGAACGAAATGTCTGCAAAAGAATTTGATGCGATGTTTTTATTTTTTTGAATTTGAGAATTTCAAATAATTAATATTGGACACCGTCAGTAAAATCTAACGAACAAGCAGACAAGTTTGATGAAACCTGACAAAGATCTTTGCTGCTACAGGCAGAAACATGAAAAGAAAATATTAAAAGAGAAAAAATGTCATTCTAATGACTTCAGTTAATTGTTTCTCAAGGAAATAAAACTATTATATTCTCACCTTTTTTAAGTATGCCACAAAAAAGTATGCTTAATTTTTAATAAACTATTGGAGAGTAATCATTGTTTCGAGTGTCGCTCTGGCGGAATCGGTAAAGAATCTGAAAAAAAAAACGCTTTTAAGTATTATTTGTTCCTGGTCCTAATAGTCTGGGTTCAAATCCTGCCGACATCAACTTTGCCTTTCGTCCTTCGGGGTCGATAAAATACAGTGCCTGTGAAATACTGGAGTCGATATAATTGACTTGCCCCTCCCCACAAAAATGCTGGGCATGTGCAAAATTCAGAAAGAATTTTGTGCCAAAACTAAGAAGACATGTTACTATGTTACTTCAGAAATAAAAACAAATCGACCCCATGAATTAATCTAATAAGCCTAGTGCTTATTCTATCGGCCTCTTTTGCCGAACCGCAAACTATGCGGACGTAAACACACAAACAGCGGTTGTCAAGCGATGTTGGGGGTACAAGCATAGACACAAAGACACACACACACACACACACACACACATATATATATATATATATATATATGCGCTTCTTTCAGTTTCTACCTACTAAATCCACTCACGAGGCTTTAGTTGGCCCGAAGTCATAGTGGAAGACATTTGCCCAAGGTTCCACGTGGTGGGACTGAACCAGAAACCATATGGTTTTAAAGCAAGCTTCTTACCACAGAGTCAAGAAATTTGTTTCGTAAGTGCCACTATGCGGTATCTTGTGTGTTTCGTCAAACATAATCAATGAAATATGGTCGGCCAAACTTTGTGGAAACATTTCGAAGGAATCGTTTGTTATTAGATGATATACTTGATCACTGGCCCAGTTTAATATCCCCCAACTGGCCATTAGGTGTCTTTCGCAGGTTATTCAACTTTGTTGTAAGTATCATACAAATAGCAAGTGACGAATACCGCAGTGAGATTGAGAATAACCCGGCTATTGGACCACACAAAATTCTGCTGGCAATTGTTAAGAAAAGGAAACTGAAATAATATGGCCATCCCGCAAGAATCTCCAGCCTTGCAAAGACAATTCTGCAACGCATAGAGGACGAAAGCATGGTAGCCGAGGGAAAGATAGGCTTGTAACATTAAAGAGTAGGCAGGCCTCAATTTTGCTGTGCAGCAGAAACCAGGAGAGGTAGCAAAATCTGGTTGCGACTTCAACAAATGCAAAAATTGATAAAATGGCTCACGGATCGAATTAGTAAGCTTCGAAGTCATATCTCTGTTCTGAGAATAACTATTTCCATTCATTTTATATAAAAGTGCTCATCGTTCATGCCATTCAAAAGCAGAATTTAAGTAAAGAAAGCAGAAGACTATAAAATCTTTGAATGCAACACAAACCACATAACAAACAGTAAAATACCATTTCAAGCAGAATCGACCTAATTCACTGCATTTTCTTATGTTATCAGATTATAATCCTAGATAACTTCACAACAATACAACATCCAACACAACAATACAACGTCCTGAAAAGTTTGTGAGTATTTTATCAAAGATTTTTGCCACATCACTGCCGAGAAATGACAAAGATGGCTGACTACAGAAAATGCAAGATATACACTTGCTACTTTGATCATAGCCTTGATTCCTTCCTTCCTTCCTTCAGACACCGGAAAAAATGGGAAATATGAAACATCAAAAAATCTCTGCAAACAGCCTTATAAGTCTTGAAAATATTATTACATACACCGGCAGCATCTTTTTCCTCTCAAACCATAAGAAGACGAGCAAGGTTTTGCTTGTTCCCTAAACTGCTGGCATTCAAAACAAAATCTCTCCAATTCTTAGTCAACAGATGACTAATGAAAAAAAAAATCCATGGTGATTTACTTACAGATGTTCAGACGATCAGCTGTAATAAAAATTATAATAACTGTTTTGAATTTTAGGAAAAAAATATTTTAAGTTGAGCGAGATGGCGGGCTGGGGGAAACGTTAGGACGTCGGGTGAAATGCTTAACAGAATTTTGTCTCTCTTTACGTTCTGAGTTCAAAATCCACCGAGATCGACTTTGCTTTTTATCCTTTCGGGATCGATACATTAAGTAGCAGTTGCGCACTGGGGTCGATCTAGTCGACTGGCTCCCTCCCCAAAAATTTCAAGCGTTGTACCTAGAATAGAAAAGAATATTTTAGGAAGAGAGAGTAAGTCAATTACATTGACCTCAGTTTTCAACTGGTACTTATTTTGTTGACCCCGCATTGATGAAAGGCACCAATGACTTCGGTGTAATATGAATTCAGAACTTAAAGAGACGGCAGAAATGCCGCCAGACATTTTGTTCGGCATGCTAACAATTCTGATGGCATAGTTCTTTCAGATCTTGGCACAAGGCCAGCAATTTTAGGAGAAGTGGGTCAGTCAATTACATCGACCACAATTCTAACCAGTTCCTACTTTATTGTCCTTGAAAGGACGAAAAGTATAGCTGATTTCGGTGGGATCTGAACTCAGAACGTAAACAGCCGAAAAATAAAATTTACAAAAACTTGTTTGATGAACTAACGAGTCTACCAATTCACCATTTCGAAGACTTACAAAATGATATCGGTTTCAAATTTTTAGACAAGGCCAGCAATTTGTGGGCGGGTGAGTTAATCGAATACACCCATCCAAGTGCTCAATTGGTCTTTTTTTATTGACCCCAAATGAATAAAAGGCAAAAGCGGATTCTGGCTGAATTTCAGTTCAGAACGTAAACATCTCTCCGTCCGACATTCCAACTATTCTGCTAGCTCACTGCATTAGCAACAATTATAATAATTCTTTGTGATTTTGGTAGAAGGCTAACAATTTTTGTTTGGGAAGTGAAGCTAATTACATCTTCCCCAATACTCAGCTGCTATTTATTTTATCGACCTCGAACAGACGATAGGCAAAGTCGACCTCGGCAGAATTTGAACTGAGAGCAACAATTATAACAACATGATTGTTGACATGATTATATGAAATGAAATGTAGTCGCATCAAAATCGTATGATATTTAGTTACACTCATTATCGCCAACAGATAAAGATATTGCATTGTGTCCACAGTTTCCCATCGTCAGTTTTACAGACCATATGTCTGTAGGTTTCAGGGTTAGCACATTAATGACGTTTAGATATGGATATACTTAATGGAAGATTAACAGTTAATACCTTGGAACGGTTTACTCGACAGGATTATTGGCTTAGAAAGAGTAAAACAGGAACTACAATAGATAGGTGATCTGTCAGAAACGTTAGCACGCCGGGTGAAATGCTTAGAGGTATTTCGTCTGCCGTTACGTTCTGAGTTCAAATTCCGCCGAGGTCGACTTTGCCTTTCATCCTTTCGGGGTCGATAAATTAAGTACCAGTTACGCACTGGGGTCGATGTAATCGACTTAAAACCTTTGTCTGTCCTTGTTAGTCCCCTCTCTGTTTAGCCCCTTATGGGCAATAAAAGAACAAGGAACTACAATAGATAGCATATTGTGTGTATATCTAAAATTAAATATCATATTAAATTCAGACACACAGATGAAGTAAATTGATTCAGATATTATTCTTTCTGTTTCTTTTGTTTCAGTCATTGGATTGCGGCCATGCTGGGGCACCGCATCGAGAGGGTTTTGTTGAACAAATCAACCCTAGTACCACATGTTTCTTTCAAAGTTTGATTATGATGATGATGATGATGATGATGATAATGATGATGACGATGATGATAATGATGATGATGATGCTGAAGATGATAAATAGATAAATAATAACGATGACGATAATAAATAATTAAATTAATTAAGTATTGGTGCCGATTTGTTTTCCAGATCCCATCAAGGCGGCCCTCCAACATCGACACAATCCAATAACTGAAACTAGCAAAAAGTAACAACAGCAAAAACAAAAGAAAAAAACACAGATAAATTCTGTGTTTTCTGGTAGTACGCTTGTTTGTACTTGCTCTCATCATTCCTAAGACACCTACTACAATATTACAATATAGTTGATACAATTTCAATTATCACATAGCGGTTACACGTAGTTAGATGTGCGATGTGTGTGCGGCGAACTTCTCCGTTACTTTTTAGAAATATGTTATTTCCCGCTGGGATTAATATATCTGTCAATGGACATTTTTGTTCTTTTTTTTTGTGAGCATCATAGATATGTATAATAATATCTGAGTGGCTTTCATCTTCTTTTTGTCAATAAGAACCAGCATGGTCCCATTGTTTAGTCAAAATATTACTTTTCTGTAATGCTCCTCTCTTGCGTATATTTCGTATTACGTTTCTTTCTCTGTTAAGATCAACAGATTTTCTTGTCAAATGAAAGATTCCTATTACGTGAAAATTTGTGGAAGTTTATATCAGCTGTTTTACTTCATAGGATTGTATTTTTTAATTTTATCTTGGCTGATTTCTTTTTTTTTTTTGTATGTGTGTGTTTTGCCTTGTTTTGTGAAGCGCTAATGTAATTACTACGACAACGACGACCACGGTGAGAACGGCGAAAGAGGACGGCTACTACGGCGCAGAGGACGATGGGAATGGCGAAGAGGAAGGTGAGGACGGTGAGGAAAACGATTGTTACGCCGATGACTAAGACGGCCACAACGACTACCACCACCACCAAAATCAACCACCACTACCACCACCACCATCACCACTACCACTGCCACTACTACTACTACTACTACGACGACGACGACGACGATTAAAGCCCGGTACTTATTTTATCGGGCACTTGAGGCCAAACCGCTACATTACGGGGACCGAAACACACCAACACTGGTTGTCAAGAGATGTTGGGGCACAAAGACAGACAGACACACAAACACACACACGCAAACACGCAAACACACACACACACACACACACACACACACACACACACACACACACACACGCCTATGCTCTGGTGTTTGCTGAATTTTTTCTGGAGAACATTATTTTTCTTTCTTTGGGTCGTTGATGACCTCTTTCTAGCATATTGGGTGTCCATTTAGTGGTCATCCCTTCTTATACGTATGTAATACAATTTTTCTGAATTATCAGATTTTTTATATGCTAGACTACTGGTTTTAAATTGAAATTAATATTCAAATTATCACCTTTAGTATATATATATATATATATATATATATATATATACAGGGTTGGCCAAATGTCACCTGGCAGTAAATCAAAATCATTTGATTCCAAGATTTATTTATGTTTAACAACTGAATGAATTTAATAAGAGCATGTAAATATGAAACATCGGGAAAATTGTTCAAACTGAAGTCCTTGAGCGACACATTTTTTCCAAATGAATAAATAAAATTGAATATTAAGTATTTATGGAATTTTGATTTACTGTCCGGTGACTTTTGGCCAACCCTATATATATATATAGAAACCAGCTAGAGGGCAGTGGCCATGTTGGACCTCTATCAACTAGTGTTACAACACCTTCATTAATCTTCCTCTATTAGCTCTCATTTGGTGAATGAGAAAGTTTGATGTTGTTGCCTTCATTCTCGCTTTCTGCACTGAAGATGGTTCATCTAGACCCCTCCATGATAGGAGATCCAGTTTAAAACACACATATATCATTGAAGCGAAATTCACGGTGGATACATTACAGAAATTTTCCCCTTCGGGGTTCATCAGCCTGACGTCATTAAATAAAAACTGCGTCTTATTTTATAAATCAATATACTAGCTATTTGTAATAGTTTATTAGTCTGCCTATGTTCTCAGACGTTTTAAAATTCTTCGTTTTGTGAAATTCCAAGCAAAATATTTTCAAATTGCAGATAATTTATACTTTCTCATTAATTTTTAACTTCGAGATTTACACTTTAAACATTCTCAATAATTTCTTTCTTTCTCTAATTATTCTTGTTAATTGATTATATTTTCAGGCGCCTATGTTCTAATTAGAGTATATTGATAAATAATATTTCACGATTCATCAGATACTGCTTCTATTGATTTTTTTTAGTGCTTTATGCCATCTAATCTTGGTAATGCTAATTACAAGTCTTGCACTAGGCCTAAATTTCTTATCTCTGTCACTTGGAGAAGACATGCGAACAGCTCGTTAGACAGAAATTCAGTTAACACAACCGCCGGGCGAAATGCTTGGCGATATTTCGTCTGTCTTTACGTTCCGAGTTCAAATTCCGCCGAGGTCGACTTTGCCTTTCATCCTTTCAGGGTCGATAAATTAAGTACTAGTTACTCATTGGGGTCGATGTAATCGACTTAATCCCTTTGTCTGTGCTTGTTTGTCCCCTCTATGTTTAGCGCCTTGTGGGCAATAAAGAAATAAGAAACTCAGTTAATACAACCGAAATGTGAACATTCAAGATTTTCATATTGGTTTTAAATTTCATAACGGTTTCAAAGGACAGCATTTTCAGGTAAATCGACCTCAGTACTCACCTGGTACTTATTTTATCCGTCCCGAAAGGATGAAAGGTAAAGTCCACCTCGGCGGATTCTGAACATCGAACGTGGAGACGGACAAAATATCGCTAAACAATTTGCCCGTCGTTCTAATGATTCTACCAACTCGCTCACCTATATTAAAATTCTAGATTCCCTTATTGATTTCAAATTTTGGCACAAGGCCAGCAATTACTTGGGAGGGGCTGAGTCGATTAAACCGACCCCGGTGCTCAACTGGTACTCCTTTCATCAGCTCCGAAAGGATGAAAGACGAAGCCGTCCCCAGCAGCATTTGAATCGAGAACATAAAGACGGATGAAATGCCGCTAAGTATTTTGCCCGGTGTGCTAACAATTCTGCCGGCTTGTCGCTTTTCTAGATCTTTATACAGGGCTCGGCAGAAATACCTCCCACATTTGAAATGTTGACAAAAGGAGAAACAAACAATATTTATGAAAAATTAATTTTACTGTTGTTTAGACAAAGGATTACAGTTAATTTTTGTTCATTAGCCAAATGAAAACATCATTGGAATTTGCATAAGTTTATTAGCAACACGTAGGTGAAAGTTTAAAATGTGGGAGGTGTTTCTGCCGCACACTGTATTTACTGCTAACGTAAGTCAGCGAGCTGGCAGAATCGTTAGCGAGCAGGATAAACTGCTCATCAGTATTTCTTTTGGTTCAAGGCGCTCTGGGTTCAAATTCCACAGGAACTGACTTTGCTTTTCATCCTCTTGATAAAATAAAGTAAAAGTGAAGCACTGAGACCGAAGCAATTGTTTGCCCTTCCCCTCAAAATTGCTGACCTTTCAAACATTAGAAAGAATACATAACCTGTTTTTGTTTCTTCGTTTTTGTTAAGACATAACTAATTTTCCTAAGAGGCGTGGCCTATTGGTTAGGGGCGTTCGGCTTGTGATAAGAAATTCATAGGGTTCACTTCGAGGAGCGATCGATGCTTAAGTTTGCTCTGCTCCAGACCTTTTGTAACTAAATACCACTCGAGTGCTTGAGCACCTCTATTTCTCTCCGGCAGCTCTATCAAGAGTGTTTCGCAGGTACAAACGTGAGGGCGTCGAGAGAATGTATTTATCTGTTTGTGACTATATCAGCCCTCAACATTTAGTGACATCTCACTATATGTAGTGAAGGCGTGTGGTCTAGTGGTTTGGCTGACGCATTCGTGATTGCTAGATCGGGGGCATCATGAACTCGTGGGCTCGGTTCTCAGGCCGACCGGTGCGTTGTGTCCATCGACAAATCACAGCTCTTCATTTCACGTTGCTCCAGTCCCCTATTTCAACCAGCAGGGAATGTTGGCTTGCTTGCTCAGCCAGCGAGGTGGAGTAATTCGAAGGCTAAAATGATGCAAAGCGCATTGTGGCCAGTCGATGTGCAACAACATCTGCAAGTGTGCTCAATCACGTGATAGCGTGACTTACATGTTGGCAAACTATACTCGCTCGCGAGTGACACCTGGTTGTACTTTTAACTGACTTCAACAACAATAACAACTCCAGATAAAACAAAAAAAGGAAAAGAATTATTAGAGAAATAAATACTTGGTACTGAATTCTTTGCCAGTACATAAGTAAATTGATATATTTACAATTTTTAAAATTGTTTTAACAATACAAACTTGTAGTTTTAAAGATATTTCATGTAGAAAATTGCTCAACTTTTAGAAGTAGGTGAATAAATCAGTTTGGTGCGAAATATTCGTGGAAGATGGTGTTAAATTAAATAAACACATCGAAGGACAGTTAAAATTCGACATAAATGTTTGACTGCTTTAAAGAGACACATTAAAACGACGGAAAACAAAAACAAGAAATCAATAATAATAATGATAAAAAGCAAAATGGTTGAGTGACGTTTATCAGCATTATTTTGGAAATGTTTATTTTTCAAAATATCAAAGACATATTTTATTACTTCTCTAGAGATTAGTCTCGTCTCTTCATTTGATATCGACACTAAATTTCGTGGTTCCCGCCATGGAGTTTTATCGATTTCAAAGACGCCTTATGTATGTGTGTGTTCGTCGACAGAACAACACACTCTCTCACGCACACACGCTCTCTCTCTCTTACACACACAGACACACACACTCACACACACACTCATACAACCATTTATATGGTGGTGATGGTGGTGGTGATGGGGGATCTCCGTCGTATGACAGCACGGCGCAGATTCATTTGTTCGATCAACTGAAAAGCCTGCGCCAGAATTCTTTTCTCCTTGACAAACTGCATTGATATGTTGTGATCTCGATCACTTATACCGCATAGAAATTGGGTAACCGTCGTAATGAATCCTAGAACTCGAAACAGAAAAGGCCAGGCGTTGGTGATAAGAAAACAGGTGGGAGTTAGGAAGAAAGGAAGGCTCTGCTCAACCGCAGAACGGGTCCCAATTCTTGTGATATAATGAGCTCTACCAAAAGTCACCACATAATGGTGTTAACTAGGTGACGTATTAAATGTACCAGAGAAGAGGTCCATAGCAGGATTTGAACTTAAATTTCACAAACCCAGACAAATATCACTCAAGCCATCCCGATGTGTGCTTTATACGACTCACCCAGTTTGCTACACTAGGCTAGTACTTTATTTTTTAGGGGGCCCCAGTAGTATAAAAGGCAAAGTCGACCTCAGCGGGATTTCAAGTCCGAACGCAAAATACTACCATACATATATTAGTTTCAAATTTTAGTATCAGGCTGGAATTTTCGGAGAAGGGGATAAGTCGATTAGACCGACCCCTTTGCTCGACTGGTGCATATTTTAGTGACTCCCAAAAGAATGAAAGGTAAAGTCGACCTCGGAGGAATTTGAACTCCGAACGAGAAGACGAACGAAATGCCACTAAGTATTCTGTACAGCTTGCTAACGAGTTGCCAGCTCGCCACCCTAACTACTTTAAACGTTGGTTTCAAATTTTGGCACAAAGCCAGCAATTAGGGGAAAAGGTAAGTCGATTATATCGACCCCAGATTAGATCGACGCCATTGCTCGACTGGTACTTATATTATCGACCCCGAAAGGTTGAAAGGCAAGGTCGACCCTTGTGGCATTTGAACTCGGAATGTAAAGACAGACGCAATTCCGTTAAGCACTTATCCTCGTATTCCCTTTCTTCCTGACAATGTAACGTCAATTCGAACAAGCAATGTATTCATAACGAGTTACGTTTCTCTGTTAAAATTGCTGGCGTTATAAAATACAGTTAATAATAAACTTCAATCTATTTGTTAAATGCTTTCTAAATTAATTATAGAGCTTTAGGCGTCTTGATATATATTTGTAATAATGAAAGATGGCGGAATTGGAATATAACAAACATTAACACTAAAATAATTTAGTGCTATTCAACTACGTTCTTTTTATCATCACCTTCTTTTATAGATTTCCAAAGAATTAAAATCAAAAGTGTAAATCTTTGTTTATTAAGTTTTAACATAAAAATGTCTGGTTAAGTCTGTATAAGTCAATAATTAACCTTAGAAACAAAACTAATGCTAATCAAAAGAAAGTTACCGTTGGAATATATGTTAACTTCAATATCAACTTCCAAAGTATTTTTGCTTCTTTTTCTTATTTCCAACACAGTTTTGCCATTTTATCTCTAAAGAGCGGATATTATGCTTCCGTAAGATTGAAAATATTTCTTTCTACACTTCCGGCTGGTAGATATAAAATATAGCAATAAAAATGATAAAATCAGAAATTCATTATGAGTTTTGATCTGATAGTTATTCATACAGGCTATGTTTAAGCACCTTTACATATTGTCCTTTTGTGATTAGAAAGAATTCCGAGTTCAAGATCAAATAGTTCGTATGTAAACTTTATTTTATTTTATCATCGCTCTTGTAAACATAACGCCTCGTTTTTTTCAAACAGATATTGTATTTTAGTTGCAGTGTACAGAATGGTTTTATTGTGGTAATTTGTATGAAACAAAATGTGACAAAGTGCTGTAATATTCAGCTGCTTTTAGAAATGACGATAAGCAAGGCTTTCTCTACAACTTTTTCGTTCTTTTATATCTGAAGAACAGATTTATGAATAATGTAAGCAATATTTATGAAGACAAGAAACAGCTGGAGAGGTATTTATTAATCTCAAAGACTAAAAGCTCTGATATTTTATCATATGTATAAATATCATCTGAAATTCATATTCATAGCTCATAGTTTCAATTCCAGCCAAGCGGAAGAGTAAATAGATAAATTCATTGAACTGTCAGCTTCTGGATAATGAGTTCGCGCCAAGGTATTTCGTGGTTGTTGTTGTTGTTCTTGTTCATGTTGTATAGTGCCAAGTCAATATCGATTAAACATATGACTGAAAGCATTCCATAGATAAGTTGGATAATTTTTTTTTTAGAAATAAGCAGTAACAAAATTCTTATGACGTCATTAACTTACAAGTTTCAAAATTGGATAAAAATATGCGAAAGATTACTTTAGAACAATGTTAAAACGTGTTTCATATTTACAGGAGATGTGGGTTCAAGCCCGCCTAGCAGCCATCAAATTTTCTGTTTTTCTGCCTGTCTTTATTTCTCTCTCTCTCTCTCTCTGTATATATATATATATATATATATATATATATATACGACGACGGCTTCTTTCAGTTTCCTTCTACCGATTCCATTCACAGGGCTTTGGTCGACCCGGGGCTATAGTAGAAGACTTTTACGTGAAGGCGCCACGCAGTGGGACTGAACTCAGAACCATGTGCTTGTGAAGCAAACTTAACTTCTTACCACACATCCACGCCTGATTTTAAATTTCTTTTTTCTTTAAGCGTTGGAGCAAATTAATATCAAAGTCACGGCCAATATATTTTTGTCAGATTCTTGTAAAGAATAATTGTGCTATAAACAAGGCTTTTAATAGAAGACATCTCCAAATCTATTTCTGCCATCTTGCTAAACATGGCGGTAGGAAAGGGGAAACAGCAAAAATTAAATGGTAGTGATGAATGTCTAATTTAACCTTATTCATTCTCCCCTTATGTCATTAAATCAACATCAAACTGCCAAACACAGGGAAAATTTCCAGTTTTTTTTTTTCATTATTTTATATTCTGTTTTTATTTTATATTGTTATCTCTCTATCCTCTGCCCTAATACTACCATTAACATATTGTTAATTTTTATTTTTTAAGTTTTCTTTTTTACTTTCTGTTTTTTAATCCTACTTTTATATTTATTTTTCATTTCTATCTATTTTTCGTCCATTTTCGAATATTGGACATCAGCGATGAGACCTTTAAGAAGAAAAAAAGAAGGAAAAAATTGCTTTATCATAATAGCTTTATTACTTTCAGTAAATGAACTAAAATAATTAATTACTCACACTGTCCTTATCTCTCTCTCTCGCTCTTTTCTTTCTCTCTTTTTATAACAAAGAAATCGAATGATTTTTGTATTTCTTTGTTTCTAGAAATAAAATGAGATAAACTATCTTTTAACGTTCCACTTCTAAAAACATTAGTAGCTATCAACCACGATACAATCGGTGGCTATCAACTACGATAAAATTAGTAGTAATATCAAAAAAACGAAGAAAGTTTAAGAAAGTGTCCTAATATCTTGTGATAAACGCAAGCATCTTCTTGGATATTTATTTATCAATCATCGGTCGTGGCATCTAAATTAAATTATTGTTTTTCTGTATTTTTTTTTAAATGGTGTTGCATGGTTCTGTTGTTATGAAGTTCACTTCGAAACCACGTGGTTTCGAGTTCGATACTACTGCACGGTTATTTGGGTAGATGTAGATCTACCTTAGCTCCGATAGTTTAAAGCCTTGCGAATGGAACTTCACAGAAAGGAAACTGTGTAGAATCCGGTTATAGGGAACTTTTCTAGTTTTTTTTTTTATGTTAAGGGTTGTCTTTTTGGTTCAGATGAACCTGCTGAAACTTGGGTACCATTATTGGAGTCTTCGTATATTTAATGAAGGCATAAATGCGTCGAGTTGGCAGAACCGTTAACACTCCAGGCAAAATGCTTAGTAGCGTTTCATCCGCCTTTACATTCTGAGTTCGAATTCCGCCGAAGTCCACTTTGTCTTTTGTCCTTTCGGAACCAAACAAAAAAAAATAATGAAATAATAAGTTCCAGTCGATATAATCGAGTTAAGTCCATCCGGAAATTGCTGGCCTTGTGCTTATAGTAGAGAGGATATTCAACGAAGGCACAAAATTTCAGTCTGAAAGCAGTCTGCAGAGATAATCTACAACAAAGACTGGTCAGGTAATCTGAGC
This sequence comes from Octopus bimaculoides, assembly GCF_001194135.2. Classification (NCBI taxonomy): domain Eukaryota; kingdom Metazoa; phylum Mollusca; class Cephalopoda; order Octopoda; family Octopodidae; genus Octopus; species Octopus bimaculoides. The sequence continues at coordinate 26,764,690 of NC_069004.1, forward strand.
CTCTCCCTCACCCCTGTATTTGTATATATGTGTGTATACATACATACATATATATGTGTATATATGTATATATATATGTGTGTATACATACATACATATATATGTATATATATATATATATATATATATATATATATATATATATATATATATATATATATATATATATATATATATATATATATATATATATATATATATATATATACACACACACACACACACACACATTCTTTTAGTCTTTTATTCTTGGTTCAGTCATTTGACTGCGGCCATGCTGAAGAAATCGACCATGGGATTTATTGTTTGTAAGCCTAATACTTGCTTTATCGGTATATGTGGCCCAGCCGCTAAGTTGCGGGGATATAACCACACCAGCATCGTTTGTCAAGTGATGACAGGGGGGGACAAACAGAGGCACACACATACATAAATATACACATATATATACGACGGGCTTCTTTCAGTTTCCGTCTATCAAATCCACTCACAAGGCTTTAGTCTGCTCCGATGCTATAGCAGAAGACACTTGCCCAAGGTTCCACGCGGTGGGACTGAACCCGGAACCATGTAGTTGGGAAGCAAGCTTCTTACCATACAGCCACGCCACTAGCACTACACACACTCACACACACACACACACACACACATACATAGAGGGAGAGAGAGAAAGAGAGAGAGAGGCAGACAGACAGAGAAATAGAATTTGGGTTAGTAACCGAGGGGATAGCGTCTAACACATACGATCACGAGATCGCGTTTTCAATTCTTGGGCTCAGCCGTGCATTGAGTTCTTGTGTTCTTGGGCAAAATACGTCATCTCATTTTGCTCTGCGATCACTTAATGTGTGGTAAATTAATCACCTGTTCGATTTCATTGAAGAAGGTAATTAATATACAACACAACTATTTGCTCAATATGAACAAATCATTCATGTAGGCTGTTAAACAAGAAATTGAAGAACTCTCTTTCTCGGACTACGGGAGATTACCATCATAATCCTTAGATTAGGTGTTCATCGGAACACGTTTAGGTCACCTTTAAATGGATGTTGTGTTAGAACACAAGATAATCTATTATTTATCATGGGAGGGCCTGATATGGATTCATAATGCATAAAGCCCCACAAAGCCGTAGCAGGTGGTTTTCGTTTGCCCGTGATATGAAGACGAGTGCTTTTGTGCACCACAAAACCATATGAGATGGTCTCTCATGATAAATAACGCAGTATTCTCTGTTCTAATGTCACATTCACTTTAACTGTGTGATAAATATTACCTTACACACGTGTACATAATATGTGTGTGTGTACGAGGGATTCTGAAAGGTTGTTGCGAAAGGCTTGGTTGGAGTCCCAAACTAGTGAGTTCTTTTACGGGACTTAGAAACCTGAAGGACCGTTGCAATAAGTGTGTTTATCTGAAACGGGAATATTTTGGAAAATATCATAATTAACTAATACTCCTGTATAACCTTTTATCCAAAGTCAGGAGCTTTTCAGCACCCGCTCTGATATATATATATATATATATATAGAGAGAGAGAGAGGGGGTGATTCAAAAGTTCAAAAGTCGCCATACATAGGAACAAAATATTTTTTTAATAAGAAACAGTTTATAAGAACAGTTTTTTTTATTATTATTTAACAGGCTCTATATGGTTACCATTGTTTTGAATACACATTGCAATATGTTTACCCCATTCATTGTGAACTTGTAACAGCTCATCTGGTGATGCGTGTGCAAAGGAGTTGGTGATACGTTCCTTCAAATGATTTATGTATTTTATCTTTCCGCGATACACCATGCCTTTCAAATGCTCCCAAAGATAGAAATCAAGTGGGGTCAGATCAGGGGATCTAGGAGGCCACTCAATTGGACCATGCCTACCAATCCAGGTATCTGGAAATAAATGCCTGATGCAACCACTGACGCACTTCAATGGCATAATGAGGTGGGCTCCATCTTGCTGGAAGTAAACCGGAAAGTTATCGTCCTCGTTTAGCAGTGATGGGAAAAATTTCTTCTTGTAACATGATGAGATACTTTTCAGCATTAAGATTTCCATTAACAAAAATTGGGCCAACTATTCTGTCACCCCATATCTCAGCCCAAACCATTACTTTACCAGCACCTTGCATCTCCATTGCACTCATCCAGTGAGAGTTAGAATTGCTCCAATAATGCATGTTTTGGCTATTAACCTCTCCATTGACGTAAAGGTTAGCTTCGTCAGTAAACAAGATCTTAGTTGAAAAGTTTGCGACATCATTCAATTTGCTTGATTCCCACTCACAAAATTCTAGCCGTCTGTCAGGGTCATCTTCACTCATATCATGTAGCATCTGCAGTTTGTACGGATGCCACTTATTTGATTTTAAAATGCGCGTTATATTCGGTTGACTGACCCCAATTTCAGCAGCCAATCTTCGTGTACTTCTACGGGATCACCGAGTTATTGATGCGAGAACTCTAACTGTTGTGTTTTCATCGGTTGTTGTACGTGGTCTACCACTTCTTCTTTGATCTTCAACAGATCCAATTTTTAAAACTTTATCATAAGCTTTACAACGGTATTGTGTGTTATGTTGGTTCCATGTTTTCTATTAAATTCTGCTGCAATCTTGCGACAACTTCCAGACATGACCGTCAGTATGATCTCAATTCGTTGTTATTTTGTGAATGGCATCTTTTGGGTATCTGATAATAAAAAAAAAACAAGCTAAAAAAAATGAGTGGTGTAAACGTATTGCAATTTGTATTCAAAACCATGGTAACCAACGTAGACCATGTTAAACAAAAAAAAGACTATCCTTATAGACTGTTTCTTATATAAAAAAAAATTCACCCTGTATATATATATATATATATATATAGAGAGAGAGAGAGAGAGAGAGAGAGACATATATACAATGATGTATATATATTTATATTGTACTACACACATACACACACACACACACACACACACACACACACACACACACACACACACACACACATATATATATATATATATATATATATATATATAGAGAGAGAGAGAGAGAGAGAGAAAATGAGAGTGATATAGATATATATAGACAGATAATAAATGCATATGAATTTTAATTAATTTCCGTCTCACTATTACATTATAAATGCATTGCCTAACATCTATTGCAAGCTATAGTTGACAAGTAATATCTCATTTTCACGACACAGCACAATGCAATGCAATACGATAAAATACAATACATTCATACTACTTAATTCACCTTTCTTTTCATCGGTCACTATTTTATATATAATAACGTTGTCAGATGATGATGTATTGAGATATATGGAACAAAGTTGAAAACATTGTGTAGTAGAAAGATATGTGTATTAGAATAGGTCAAATGGAATTGTCACAAACGTTGGAATATTTTGCGTTTATAATATCCTTTATCTTTTACTTGTTCCAGTTATTAGACAGCGGCCAGGTTGGGGCACAGCCTTGAAGAATTTTTTTGTCGAATGAATTGACTGCTGAACTTATTCAAGCTTGGTATTTATTGTATCGGTTCCTCTTTCTGAACCTCAAATATACGGTGGACGTAAGAACACCAGCACCGGTTGTCAAACTCTGGTGGGGGGACAAACACAGAAACACATACCCACACACACATTCACACACATGTGTATACACGACGGGTTTCTTTCAGTTTCCGTCTACCAAATCCATTCACAAGGCTTTGGTCGGACCGAGGCTATAGTAGAAGACACTTGACCAAGGTGCCACGCAATGGGACTGAACCTGGAACTACCTGGTTAAGGAAAGAAATTTGCCTCAAAGCCACGCCTATGCCTATGAATAAAGTACAGAGGAGAAAATATGGTATCTAGGACTAGAAGTAAGGTAACCCACATTTGATGTATTTCTCTTCGATCATTCGAATTTTAGTTAATTTAATGTTTTTCTTTAACCACGAGTCATTGTTGAAACCATTATGTGATTGCTCATCTTGCTAGTATTAGCATCTAAATCTCCCCTCCTAACAATTACATCTTGTTCGATTTAAAAGAAAATCATTGGGGCCCTTAGATCTATTTTGTCTGTAAATAAAGGGGAAATAGTCATGACTGGAATATCATTGATCATAAGTCTACTCAGTCAGAGCTGAGTTTCGTTTAAACAACACTGAGAAACGAGTGCTCAGTTCAGTCAGGTCAAAAGAGTGTGTGCAACACAGAACAGACCTTGAATCTGCCGTCTCTGCCACGCCAAAAACTGCCGCCCACATAAAAGCTTGGTCCAGGGTGGACCACGCCATCGGCCGCCAATCTTAGTTCCACTACTGTAAGTGCTCTGTGTTTATGCCTTTCTATAATTTCCGATTCCACATTACCACATTGCACGAGTAGTCCTTCATATTGTATTCTTTAGACTGCATGCCAGATCCTGTTCGAATCAGAGCTATGATCATAATTGTTCCAGATTTGACTATCTTTTGTTTTCTCAGCTATCCAGACTGCCTGCAATTATTTAGTTTGGCAATTTTCCGTGTTGCAAGACGGTTCACGTCTACCGTTCCCACAACCGCTCCTTTAAGTCAATACAACCTATACAAGCTTATATATCATCCCCAAAACTTATATCTTATATAACATCTCCACCCTCATTTCCTATGTGTTCTTTAGACTGCATACCAGGTCCTGGTTGAATCAGTCTTGTGAACAGAGCTGTACAAGATATGACTATCTTTTTGTTTTTGAGCTATCTAGACAGCCTACAATTATTTATTTTTATAATTTCCCGTCTTGCAAAATGGTTCATGCTGTGTGATTTGAGAGAGAGGAACTTAGCTGCTATATCTTGCAAAGGCTTGTAAAACATCTGTGAGATGTGATACAAGCCTTTTCGGCTCTCACTTTCACTTTCACTTAATGTTAGTAACTAAAATAACCAATTCGTGAGATTCAATTTCTTATTTACTTTTATCTACTTTATTTTACAATTTTTAATATTTAGTATCGTTGGTTACACGTTTCCAGTGGGTTCAATCATGGCGAGATTGAGAGGATATCACAACTGCTGACCTCTTTCTTGCCTATGCTTATAGCAGTTGATATACTACGGCAAAAGAGATGTGCACAAATGGACGTATATATATATATATATATATATATATATCAGTTAAGTAAAGTTACAACGTGGTCTGGTTTTCAGGGTTTTTTTTTTATTATTGTATTTAACAGAAATATTTTACAGTGTTGAAGTCTGTTAAACATTAAGAGATATCTTGTATATGTATATATATATGTGTGTATATATGTGTGTATGTATATATAGAGACAGACAGACAGACAGCAAGACAGACAGACAGAGAAGTACATAGAGATTCTGAGCAGTTTTATTTATCGTACTCCACTCACAAGGAAGTGGCCATCATTGGAAAACACTTGCGCAAAGCAACTTTGATCGATTGTGAACGGAACGAACTCCGTTACCATAAAGCTACGTACGAATGCTGAAACTTACTTGAAAATATATCGTTAAACAGAAATTGTTTAATCAGAAGAACAATATGATGATATGAATATGTAAAGAAATATGTACTTCGAATCAAATCATATATAATTGGATAACAATAACTACTGGGCTGGATGTTAACACTAAACGTACTGAATCGACATCATGGAAACTGTACTAAACAACAGTTTCATTATATTTTAATATCTTTATTTCAACTACAGCAGTTTGTATATACCCTCTTGCTTGTCACTCACTTTGGAACATATATATATATATATATATA
>NC_069004.1:26771238-26772457 GCF_001194135.2 Octopus bimaculoides
CACACACACAAACAGAATCCCACTTCCAGTTACTAACGCAATGCATAACAAATCACAATGTATATGTATGTGTATATGTGTGTGTCGCGCTTATGTGGTAGACATGTATGTGAGGGTGCTTTTATTGTGTCGGTATACTACACAGGTAGCTGTTATACAAACAATTAATTTAGAAATAAATGAGTATTTTCACCTTGGAAACATACACACAAACACACACATACCCGCCAACATATGAGACAACCAGCTCATACACAAACACACACATATATACATACGTACAAACACACGCTTATACACAAATCTAGAAATTTATACACATAAATACAAACACATAAACATACACAAACATATATACGAATCTAGCCGCATATGCACATACACACATTCAAATTGAGATACAACTCTATTACTCCTCGAACACATGATGGTGTCAATATATACCACGAAACTTGTGACCGTGTTTCTCTAAACTTTATTCGTGTTAAACATATTCTGTATACTTTTAGATACCCATTAACTTACATATATTCATACATAAATACACATACACACACATATATGTATGTATTTATGTGTGTATACATATATTAATATATTACATAAATGTGTGTCTATATATGTGTGTATAAATACTTAAATATTTATGTATACAGATATATGCATAGATGCATCATAGATATATAAATGAACACACATGTCTATATAGCATATACGTACATATATATATATATATATATATATATATATATATATATATATATATATATATATATATATATATATATATATATATATATATATATACATACATACATACATACATACATACATACACCATTTATGAGTACATATTTGTTATGTGTGTCGTTATTGTTTACAATCTATTTTTCGAACAGCAAAACACGTCAATTATATTTGTTTGTAATGATATTGTGTAAAATACAGTAACAACAACAACAACAACAACACCAGCAAAACGAAGAACAGAAAACGGGGAGGGGTGAGGAGGAAGGAGAGGAAGGGAATGATAATAGTAGCATAAAAAAAATAATTGGTTTTCCTTCTATCTTTTAAGAGGCTTGTTTCATCCTGCCATAATATACTCTGATAACTGCATCAATACAACTAGCTGTATTGTACCTGATAAACAACGGATAAACAACTCAATGTTAGTGTGTGTGTATGTGTGTGTGTGTGTGTGTGTGTGTGTGTGTGT
>NC_069004.1:26773735-26781549 GCF_001194135.2 Octopus bimaculoides
TATATATATATATATATACATGTATATATACATGCATGTATATATATATATATATACATGTATATATACATGCATGTATATGTATACACACACATACACATATATATTACGTTTCGCTCTATTGATTTCTTGTTCAGATTTATGGGTTGATAGTATTTATAGCAGAACTGACACAATATGACTTTCACTCTTTTCTTAAGGATATTACAAGGAATATAAAACGACATCAACCCAGAATCCAGATTGGACCCTCGAGTCCAGCTCCTCACATGTGTAACTCTGGCAGACAGGTATCTTGTATTTGTCTTTAGCATAGTCACAGGCTGTAGTTTTGATTACATCTTCCTTGTTTTTCTTTTCTCTTGTAGTTCCCTGTATTTGGATATTGTGGTGTTGGTAAGTTTCTGTTCCCGTTTCGCTATTTCTTATATTGTCGTCTACTACTACTACTACCCCGAAAGGATGAAAGGGAAATTAGACTGCAGCGGAATTTGAACTCAGAACTTAAAGACAGATGAAAAACCGCTAAGCATTTCGTCCGGTGTGCTAACGATTCTGCCAGCTCGTTGCGTACCAAAAATAAAAATAATAATGGTTTCAAATTTTGGAACAAAGCCCAACAGTTCGAGCGAGGGGCAAGTCGATTACATCGACCCTAATACTCAGGTGGTATTTATTTTAACGACTCCAAAACGGATGAAAGGCAAATTTGACCCCGGTGGAATTCGTACTCGGAGCGTAATGATGGAAGTAATGCAGCTAAGCATTTTGCCCGACGTGCTAACGATTCTGCCAGCTCGCCGCCTGAAAGTAGACAGGAATATTAGGAAAATAATTCTAGAAACGAATGTGCCAACAGCAATAATGATAGCACTCCCTCCTCTCAAAATTGCTATTTGAAGGAAGGAACAAGTCTGTTTTATTGATACTATATTTGTTTTGGCACTTATGTTATCGACCTGGAAACGACGTAATGCAAAGTCAACTTCGGCGGGATTTGAACTCAGACCACATAACCAGAAGAAAGCCCACTAATCGTTTTGTCCGCCGTGCTAATAATTCTGCCTTTTCACGCCTTAATGTTTGCCAACTATTGGTGTCTACAGAAATGTCTCTATTATTTTTCTCAAAATGTCTCTTCTTATTTGTGATATAAATTCTTTCTTCCATTTTTTTTTGTTTCTTTTTGCTTGTTTAATGTCCGTAAAAACTTGTTAGTTCCGGTTCAATTTCATTAGAGGGTCCGCTTTTCTGCTTCAAGAGGCCATTTTGTTTACGAATGAAGAAAGAAATATTTTCTTCGTAAATTAATTAAAGTCTTTTCCCTGACAAAGTCATCAGTGTGTGGAGGGGTGGGGCGAGAATTATTGGAAACAATTAATTAAATGGCTTTTCTTTGTAGACGTTCTACATTAAATAAAATTATTTTCCACTTAATTTCATTCTACAATAGACATATTGGCAGAGCCCGGCGTAACATCTGGTTGACACCAGCGTAGTATAATGGCACTAAGGTATAATAACTGATATAAACGTTGGCTGGTTGGTTGGTTGGTTGATTGATTTGTCTAGTCATAATGGTTTCAAATTTTGGAAACATAATGGTTTCAAATTTTCCAAATATCGTATAGAGAGAAAAGGAGACAAGATATTTAAAAGATATATAAGAAGTGCAAGATAAGTGAAGATAGTCGGCTTAGTGGCAGGCAACAAGTTAATAAAAGCTACATAAAGTGTGGAAGAAAAGAAGGGGCGTAATATATATATATATATATATATTCAGCACGAAGCGTGGTCTGCGCCTGAAGAACGTGTTTTGATTTTCCAGCACGTGAAACTATAAGTAGCACCCGAAGATATGTATTGTGATCCTTAAACAGAAATATATATTCATACATACAAACATACATACAAACATACATACATACATACATACATATGTATTGCTGTTATCAGTCAAGTTTCTCAGTTTTTTCCACATATGTATATATATATTGTTTTTTCCTTTTTAATCCGAAATATATTTATCGTAGTTTTTCATGGGAGGAAGGAGTTCACGGGCCTATTCTTCCTCTGCAATTTCTGTTTATTTTCCTTTTTATTTTCTTTGGAAATTTGGATAAATTTTTATCTCGTTTCTGACTTGCGGTGATGGAGTACCAACTAGTAAAGGAAAACCAACGGATTTATATGACAACATCCAGTGTATCTGTACGTGTATTTACCTGTATGTTTGTATGAATGTGTATGTACAGTAAGAGAGCGCGAGCGGGCGTGCATATGAACTCTAACATAAAATACACACGGACAGTAAATTTTGTCACGTATTTTACTTTTCGAAAATAATATTGTTTTAATTATATTTTAAGTTTATTAATATATTTCCTTTGTATAAACGCCAAGAAATTTGATACGAATTAAATTATAATTAGTTTACGCGCTCCATATTATACTTGGTGGCAAAAATATATTTGGAAAGTTACCCATCTTATGGCATGTAACATTCTGTTAATAATGATTCTACATTTTGGCACAAGGACAACCATTTTAGCTGGAGGGTCTAAATCGAGAGCTTTGTTTTCAATACTCGACATGTATTCATTTTACAGATCTCGAAAGGATGAAACGCAAAGCTAACTTCAGCAGTATTTGAACTCAGGTTGTAAAGACTCGCAAGAAATGCCACTGAACATTTTACCGATCCTGTTGACAATTCTGGAAGTTCATAAAAAAGTTTTGGTAAGTTAAAAAAAATAGATATTACAGGAAAGAAGGATGTCCCTTGTGAAGAATATTTTCGTAGAATAACGATTTTGAAATGTGGATTGAATGCAGATGTATGTATAAGCAAATAGTTTGATGGAAGTGTCGATCATTAAGTATAAATCGGGAACGTTTGAGTGAAGGAAGAATGAATCTAGGGTCCTGAAGAGAAAGACGATTAAGAGGCTGAGAAGCATCTAATCTACCCTGGCCCCAAACGCTTGAGGGATGTTTGTACAGGTAAAACTACAAAGGTAAAAGATAATGAGTGTTGAAAAAATTGTAGAATTAAGTAAAACAAGTTTAAGATTCAGTGTGGGAGAGAAAGTATTTCTTCTTAAAGAAATGGTAAGAGAATGGTTATTTACAGATTTGATGAAGTCCAGAAGGAAGAGCAAACATGGGAGAATATGTAAAAAGGTGTTAAATTTTTAGAGAATGATCCTACCTTTTAGCATTCAGATTATACTGTCAAATGCTTATTAATTCAGATTATTTTGAATTATTCATGCATTACATTGTAGCTTCAAAATTTCGGAGATGTGATTGTTTATTTTCAAATTGTTTATTTTCAAATTGTTTATTTTCAAATTGTTTATTTTCAGAGTGGCTTCATCTGGCCAGCATGAACATAAAACAAGATACAATATTTGAGCCTGATATGGTCAGTTTAAATGCTGAAGGGTGAAACAAATTTAATCTAAGGGAGATAACTCAGATGACCAGTGGCATGTATTTTGATATCATAGACAACTACAGGTATCTTTTATCTTTCACTTGTGTTAATCAGTAGACAGCGGCCATGCTGGGACACCGCTTTGAAGGAATTTTTAGTCGAATTTATCGATATCAGTATATAATATGTTTTAAGCCTCGTAGTTATTCTATAGGGGCATCTTTTGCCGAAACTCTAAGTTACGGGACGTAAACACACCAACACCGGCTGTCAAGTGTTGATGGACGATAAACGCTTACAAAACGACGCGCACACTCTTACATGTATATGTATATACGACGGGCTTTTCCTTCAGTTTCCATCTGCCAAATTCATTCACAACTTCTTTGGTTGGTTCGAATCTATAGTAGAAGATACTTGTCTCGCATGCCACGCAATGGAACTGAACCCGTTTGAAAGGTATTTGTATAAAATTCCATTAAAAAATAGCCGTTTTCCTGAAAGTTATGAGGATGAAAATGTCGGGTCGAGTGAAGTTTTCGAAACTCCTCTACCAAAACCATCAGTAAATTTGTTTACACCAAATCCTTAAATACACTCAATTAACAGGATCTAAGCAATTATTTGTTGAAATTTTTGTTAGAAAGTATCCATTTTTCTGGAATTTATGAAGCAACGAAGTCGATGGGGTTTACAACTGTAGTTATGTCCATGATTATTTGATAGTTATTAAATGAAGTCGCTATTTATAGATGCTTACAATTTTTATATTTTCCGTGAAGTTTTCACCGGTCCAGCAAGTAGTAATAATAATAATAATAATAATAATAATAATAATAATAATCCATTCTACTGTAGGCACAAGGCCTGAAATATGGGAGAAGGGATTAATTCGATTACATCGACTGCAGTGCGTAACTGGTACTTAGTTAGCCGACCCCGAAATGATGAAAGGTAAAGTCGACCTGGGCGGAAAGAAGAAGAAGAAGAAGAAGAAGAAGAAGAAGAAGAAGAAGAAGAAGAAGAAGAAGAAGAAGAAGAAGAAGAAGAAGAAGAAGAAGAATTCTTTCTACTATAGGCACAAGGCCAGAAATTTTGTAGGAGTGAGGGCTTGTCTACTTCATCAAGCCCAAAGCTCGAATGGGACTCGTAAGGATGAAATGAAAAACCGACCTCGGAGACATTTGAACTCAGAACGTAAATATGAACGGAATGATAACAAGAGAAAAAGCAACAACAACAACAAAAACAGCAGCAGCAGCAACAACAACAACAAGAACAATAATAATAATAATAATAATAATAATAATATTTTTAAAAAAAGGATTGACGTAACTCTTCACGAAGGTAAATAGTCGAGACGAAGAGTGCGATTTTAGATGTTTTATTTTTTACTCTTCGTCTTGACTAATAATAATAATAATAATAATAATAATAATAATAAATACAAATAATCATAATCATAATAAAAACAAATCCTGGTGATGAAGATAATAATAATAATAATAATAATAATAATAATAATAGTAATAATAATGTTTATAAAGAGTGAGATTGTATACGCCAATTCATTTCCAATCAGTTGAAAGTTAATTTTGTTTATCACAACGACTTCCCCCACAGGAACCAATAGCTGCGTGCGGTGTGAAACAGTGAATAGAAACTAATCATGCTACAACTAATTATAAAGGGTAAACGATTATTTGCACTGAAAATGTTCAATATCGATCTAAGGATTCCTCTGTTTCGTATGATGGCAGAAGACCTTCAAAAGTTTTATACTTTAATTTGTGGAATTTAATCAGGAAATAACCTGAATTTGGTTGTAATTAAATATAACGCGTTGTTTGAATGTAAATTTATGTAAGTGCTCCCATATATATATATATATATATATATATATATGAGCGTGTGTGTGTGTATATATTCTCCTATATATATATATATACGCACTCAAACAGATACATACATATATATGTGTGTCTCAGTGTTTGTGCGGTAATGTGTATGTGTACATCTATGACATTTGTAATATTTTTCATGTGTGTGTGTAGGTATGCTTGCATGTATATACGATATATGTATGTATATATATGTATGTATGTGTGTATATATATATATTTATATATATATATATATATATATATATATATATATATATATATATATATATATATATATATATATATATATATACATATATATATATATATGTACATATAATATATATATGCATGTATATATATACGTATATATATATATGGATGTGTGTATATGTATGTATATATATATGTGTATATGTGTGTGTGTTAGAGGATTTTGCATACAGACATGTGTGTGTCTAGGTTAAATTAAGGTTACTATTTACAAGCAAGCTCAAAAACGACAAAGGAATATCTAGTGCAATATCAATCTGAAAATAGACCTGAATTTATGTTTGTGTGTGTGTGTGTGTGTGTGTGTGTGTGTGTGTGTTTAGAGGCACAGGCGTGGCTGTGTCGCAACCACTTGGCTTCGCGTTCAACCCCAGTGCGTGGCAATTTTGGCAAATGTCTTCTACTGCAGCATCGAATCGACCAAAGTCTTGTGAGTGGATTTGGTAGACGGCAACTGAAAGAGCCTGTCGTATATATATATATATAATTTTATCTTGGACATTTGTAGACATTTAAACTGAACCTGCTTGACAGGGAAAGTTTCTCGACTAAAGAAATTCTCCCTACTTGGGGCGAATTTTAATTTTACCGTCTATTGTTTTGGCCCGTAATCGTTTACATTTTCCAAACATGACCTCCAGTCATAAAGAGGGCTATGCACTCCAAACTGAAATATACGAAGCAATGTTTCCTCCTCTCCCACATTACGAACAGTAGGTGGGGTATGAAGGAGTGGCAGACGAAAGCACACCGACAATTTCCAATGCTACTACAATCAGTAAAACAACTATAAACTTCGAAAAAAAGGATATTAAACTTAACAGTAGCGGTTTCGCATCTGTAACAAAAATACACCAAGAGCAACTAAACATAAATTTTAAAGATCAGAAAATGTTCAAAAATCTAATTCAGAAAAACGGTATAGATGTCTCTTTAACATCCTTTAGTGAAATCTCACGGCACACCTTACGAAGAACTGTAATTTATAAAACACTATCACTAAAATCAAAAAAAAATTGACCATACATCAAAGTAACTTATTGGAAAGTGCTTGCAGCCCATCTGGAATAAAATTAAATACGCAGCTAGAGGGAGGAGATATGGCATCGTGGAAGCAAGGTTCAACTCGGAAGACCAAGCCAAACGACACGTCACAGTGTCCCTAAAGACGGACGAACTAGTGCTCCTGCTGACCTACCTCGGACGATGAGTATCAAGAATAAAGATTAGGGAGGTAGCCCCAGAGATTGACGTCCTTTGGGTGGTGGTGGCCGTCCTTCTCGATAACGAGGAAAACATTGATATACTACAGATAAATAAACTACACCAACAAAACTGGTGGTGGCAGGGTCTGGATCTGTGAATTCAAGCAAATCAGTGGGACCTCGAAAGCATTCCCGACCTAATCGACCTGCCTGAAGAAGGAAAGAAGCAAGTATTGGTGGAGGGACACAGACCGAGGTGCTATCTCTGCGGGAAGATGGATCACCTCAAAGCCTTTTGCTCACTGAAAACAAGCGAGAAACTCCCCCTCCAACAAAGGAGGCAGTACCTACAGCAGCAAATGCAGGCTGCATCAAAAGTAACTCCACCACCATCCAAAGCAGCAGCGACTGCCCAGTGTGCAGAGAAAACATCAACAGCAACAGGGACGGAAACGATCACTACAGAAGCAGCAACAGTAGGAGAGGCAGCAACACTACGCACACCGGAAGTGACGTCATTTGCGGCAGCAGCCAAGGATATTCGAAAAAGCACCACTAAAATCTCTACAGAAGCAACAACAGCAACACGAAAGGAAGAAGCCACATCGACAAACAACAACCCACAGGATTTGTCCCTTCCCGAGATTGATCCAGAAACCACCAAAGAAGCAAACAAAGACGAGTGGAAGGAAGTCCCCAAAAGAAAAACAAAACGCAAAAAGGACACAATCCCAGCACCTCCCCACAATACATACACATGACCATAAACTACAACCTCCACATTACCAACACCACCAATACCATTGCTAGCACCAAACACCGCTAACTCCAAAAGTTGTTTTTAATTCCCTCTCTGTTTACTTCCTCGTGTTTCTTTCTATTGAAGAGCGTAGGCTCGAAAGACTTTCTCACCTTCCCGAGCGTCAAACTAATACATCTGCTTGTTGGCTTGTTGTTTGAACACTTGTCTTCGTCTTTTATTTTCTGAAAATTGCAAATTTCAACTATATATAT
>NC_069004.1:26782661-26783774 GCF_001194135.2 Octopus bimaculoides
CACACACACACACACACGTATATATTATTTGTTTCAGTACTTATTCTATCGTTCCCTTTTGCCAAACCGCTAAGTTACGGGGACGTAAACACAACAGCATCGTTTGTCAAGCGATGTTGGGGTGGGGGGGACAAGCACAGACACACAAACATATACACACACATACATATATATACATACATACGACGGGCTTTTTTCAGTTTCTGTCTACCAAATTCACTCACAAGGCTTTGGTCAGCCCGAGTCTATAGTAGAAGACACTTGCCCAAGATGCCATGCAGTGGGACTGAACCCGGAACCATGCAGTTCGTAAGCAAGATACTTAGAAACAATGAGGCCTTCAACATCATCATCCAAAGTATACTCATTCTCGCTGGAGATAAAACAATGAACAAAATTTTAAACTCACACAAAATTATCATGAGCAAAATGCAAGCGAAATCATTGAAACAAATATTAACCAGCAGAAGACTATATCCATTAACAACGGAACCAAAAGTGGAAAAATGCGGACGGCCTAACTGTGGCACATGCCCCCACCTTTTTGAAGGTAGAGAGTTTCAATTCATACAAGGTGAAATATTTAAAATAAAATTAAATTGCACATATGCCTCCGAAAACTTAATGTATGCTATTACCTGCTTAGGGTTCGGAAATCACTATATAAGCTAAACAGGAATGTCTCTCCGACGAAGAGCAACTCTTCACAAAGAACAAATCCGCGACCCAAAATATAGACAAATACAGGTCAATGAGCATATAGAAAAATGTGCTAGGAACCTTAAACCGAACTTCCTAATTTTCCCTTTTTATCAATGTTTACAGAACACCTCAGTTCAGCAAAGATTAAATAATGAGAGAACTTTCATTAATAAATATTATCTGCAACTCAAAATGAATACACAACTTAATACAGGACACTACCAACTTTACCAATACCATCCAGCTTAATTGTTTGACTTCCCTAACTACTTACTTAACTTGCATGTAATCTTTTCACTCAGGTACTATTAGACCCAACACCGTTTGGAAATCGGTGTTCATTCAAAGTCAGTTATCAGCCTTTATATACACACACACACACACACACACACACACACACACACACACACA
>NC_069004.1:26783901-26786199 GCF_001194135.2 Octopus bimaculoides
ATATATATATATATATATATATATATATATATATAGAGAGAGAGAGAGAGAGAGAGATGTCACGTTGTGCAACCTACAATGCATGAGGACTGAACCTAAAACTACTTAACTGTAAAGCATGCGTCTTAACCGCAAAGCTGTGACTGCTTTTATATATGCAAAAACATTCGCAAATGCATCGAAATATGATTAGTAGTCGAGATTTCATTTGTTGCCATTAAGCCATTAGTAAATGGATTAGAGATTCACTTGTCTATTTGGTTTATGCACCACATATAACAAAATCATAGATTTGTAATGGAAATGATGCAACCAGTACCATGCGCTTAAAACGCACAATGGCAATACCACTGAGAATATTAAATGCATTTTAATGATGATGAATAACTTAATATCAGGGATGTGTTTGCCTGGTGTCTAGTTTGAGCTGAGACTCTACATCAAAACTAACAAATACTGTGTGGAAGACACAAATATACATAAAAACTGTTAATTTCTCATAAACATTTATTTCGTGTCAAAATTTCAACCAAAATGCAAAGCTAACTGGTCGACTCTGAGCTCGAGATGATGATAACCAGAACATCTGGCCTATATAAATAAGAAAGAAAATATTTTTATAACACTGACGTCTGGTGATACTGACCATCTAGCTTCTCCTCTAACCAACTGCAGTGAAACCATGTCAGTGACCAGGTCGCAATTGGTACAACGAAAATATTCATCTGAAATTTTGACACAAGGACAGCACGTTTGGGTGAGGGGCTAAGTCGATTAACTCGACGCCAGTTTTCAACTGGTTCTTATTTTAACGACTCTGGAAGGATAAAAGGCAAAGGCGACGACGGCGAAATTTGAACTCATGGGAAAGACGAGCGAAATGCCGCTAAGCTTTTGGCCGGAGTCCTAACAATTCTGCCAGCTCGTCACATTATGCGAGAAGAATATTGAAAGCAAAGAATAAGTGCTTAACTGAAGTTAACAATATTCTGAAAACTATGTCTATTTCTTTTATGTAAAGAAATACTATTTCAACGAAATTTGTGCTTATCATTTTAACATATCTGTGGAAATAAAGCTTTGAATTCTATCATTTTATCCATCAATTGGTTCAGTCATCAGACAACGGCCGGGATGGGGCACCTCCTTGAAGAATTTTTCGTCGAACGAATCGATCCTGGTACTTCTTTTATAGAAAGCCTGGTATTTATTCTATCACTCTCTTTTCTCGGACTGCTAGCTTACGGGGACTTAAATAAACCAGTAGGTTGTCAAGCAGTGGTGGGCGGACAAACCCAGAAATAAAGACACAAACACACACATATATATAGGACAGGTTTCTTCCGGTTTCCGTCTGAGAAATCCACTTACAAGGTTTTGATCGGCTCGAGACTATAGTAGATGATAGTTAGCCAAGTTGCTATGTAGTGGGACTGAAGCCGGAACCATGCACTTGGGAATCAAACTTCTTACCATATAGCCACGCCTGCACCTGTTCAAAACTGCAAAATGCTTTAATAGAATGTTTCATCATATTTTCCAAGGCCCAAATATTACATCCTCTAGAGTAGAAATGAATAAAAATACAAGTTCTTTCATGAGTGAATTAATTTCATAATCGTCATACATTAAGTCCGAGATAAATTTGGACAGCGAGGTAATTTCGTGAACTTCTAGGTGACTGAAAGTATAAATATGCAGTAAGAATGTATTTTAAAGGGATATTCAATAAGGACTTTATTGCTATTTGTTTCACGGTTAGTCCGATAAATTAATACTTAAGAAAGACACATACCACATGCCAGTTGCTGAAATTTATATATACGAGGAGGCATATATGCATTCGCACACGATGTTTCCTGCTCATATTGGCTTTACACAGAAGCAACTAAGTTTTGAGGGCAAGTGTAACTTATTTTACTGCTGTTATTATTAAATATCTTCAGTACTTTACAAACATCGGACTGGTGGATGGCGCATAATCTGTCAAATTAGATGAGGATTAGTGCTCTTCAGCCTTGAGTGACATGCTTTCTATGAGCGGGGGAACTGATACGAAACGATTCCGTGTTCGTGACATATTTACTGAAATTCGGTGTTATCCCTAAGATCAAATTGGATGGACAGTTCTATACAAGATTTCATCCTTATAATCAAATCCCTGTGAGTACTGTCAAACGGTTTTCATCGAACATATTATTATTCAGTATGTTTCAACCCTAATATATGCATTAGTTAATTCACTTAGGGGTAGCACCCTCATTCGCACGAGGATCGGCGATATATATATATATATAT
>NC_069004.1:26786666-26789544 GCF_001194135.2 Octopus bimaculoides
TATATATATATATATATATAGATATATATATGTGTGTATGTGAATGTGTGTATGTGTGCTTGTATATATATATGTGTGTATGTGTGTGTGTGTGTGTGTGTGTGTGTGTGTGTGTGTGTCTGTGTCTGTGTGCAGATGCGTAAATACGCATCTGTGCATGCATCATGTTTATCTACATTTATACGCCCATGCATTGTACTTACTCGCTATATGCATGCAAGCATAATTATATCTCCAGCATGAGTCTAACAGCTTGCATGACAACAAATTTACTGTATAGACGTACATGTATCTGTGTAGTTTTACTCTCTCTCTCTCTCTCTCTCTCTCTCTCTCTCTCTTTCACCCCACACACACGAACACGCACACAACAACGCACTTTCACACATACACGCACGTATACATATACACACAATCTTCAGCATTTACAGATAATAGCCCCATTCCTAAAAAAACTAACAACTCCGTACCACATCAAACAAGCTTAACACCCTCAAGGCAAATCGACTAGACCATCAGATGTTGTTATACATCGCTTGCTACAATGTCCTTCGCATTGTTTTAGCTTTCGAATGACTCCACATCGCTGGCTAGGTGACCAGAACCTCTTGATCGGAAGTCTGTTCCACAATAAGGCTATCAATTTACAGCTGAGTGGACGGGATCAATATGAAATGATGTGCATCGCTCCGGAACATAGCGCGCCGTCCGGTCTATAAATTAAACCCTCGTTCTAGCGATCGTCAGTGCAACACCCTAACCACCAGATAGCGTGATGAATAAACCGCCTATAGATAAGAGCGAGGGCCCTGGCACATGGATGAAGCTCCTGTCCAATGGAGACATCGGGCCTTGCAATTTACGTTATAATTATTTGAAAAATGAATTCATTGATTTGACTCTTAGAGGTACTAGTACTATGTTTGAGTATGTGTGTATGTACGTAAGCAGGTACGTAAATATATATATATATATATATGTATATATATATATATATATACATATCTTCGAAACGCCTAGTTTAGAATAGAGGCAGCTGATGAAGGAAAAGTTCCATAAGTGGCTCGTCTGTTTTCCTATGTGTTCATTCTGTTGTCCGTAAAAAAAAAAGTCCGTTTTTGTGCTTTATGTTCCCGTTCCTTTTTTGACGTCCTGTACCCGGATATGCATCTATATATACATGTAGATGTAGGTATGTACATATATGTATGTATACATGCATATGCTCATATATCATTTGTATTGTTATATATACATATATATACTTACATATATATATATAATATTTGTAAACAAACTCGGGGGCTTGATAAGTTACACAAAAAAGAGAGTACGAAAGCCTTTTTTATACAATAACAACTATATAATAGTATATCATAATAATAATATATACAGAAACACCGATTCAAATCGACATTTATCTAAACAATTGACTGAAAAATATAGAGCTAACTCAGGCTAGAATCGAACCCACATATCAACGGTAACATGGCTCCTTGCGCATCCTATTGAACTAGAACACTCACCCATAAATCTTGTGTATAGATACTTAACTGTCTAGTATTACATATAATATTTGTAAACAAGCCCGGAGGCTCCTCATTCTTCAATAGTTTAAATGTCGCTTTAAATCTGAGAATATATATTATTATGATATAGTATTATATAGTTATCATTGTACACACACACACACACACACACACACACACACACACACACACATATGTATAAATACTTATGCATATATATATATATATATATATATGTGTGTGTGTGTGTTTGTGTACAAATACAATTACAAATATTTATGTATATGTATATATTGATGGGTGTGTGTATGTGTGTGCATGTACACATATACACACACATATATATATATAAGTAATTATTTGGACTCTGGGTATGTTTTGTAGTATACCGATGAAAGCACTTACACCGTTTAGGCTAGCTGATGTCATCGACAGTTACGATACACGTGTCACGGGATCTACGCCAGGATTTCCGCGGTGTTCGCTGAGTTTATAATGAATGATGGCGACAGAAAATGGGTTCTTGCTAACTTCTTTTTCCGTTTCCCTCATTTGTTACAAATGTGTGTGTATGTGTGTGTGTGTGTGTGTGTGTGTGTGTGTGTGTGTGTGTGGCAGTCGATTCCTGGCACAGCATGATCACTCTTTTGAAACAAAGAGTTCATGAATTCCCTGTCCGTGAATTTGTTTTGGGTGGGTAAATGGCTGCACAGCACTGACGTCACTTTTCAGGCACAACACCAGTGGCACGACTACTTCAAGGTTTTTAAAATAAGTTTGCCTTTTCCTAGAAGGAAGTTCTAATGGTAATTATCGATCCTTGACTTTCAGTTGTCAATATACTACTTAACCTATTCCTGGGACCTTAACAGATGCAAATGTCCAGGTTAGAGTAGTCCTGGGAAGAAATAGAGGCTAAGATATGGTTCCAGGCTCCCCCAAAATACTGAAAATTCCGAACCAGGGGCCCACTACAATATGCACATTCAAATTGTCATGACTCCAGGATAATACAGCGTCATATGCTAAGTCACGTGTACCGAATACACGCAAACACCTAACATAGGTTCACGTGCATGGAAAACAGTTTTCCACACGCACTCAGCGACACAAGCACGGAAGACGCGCGCGCGCACGCACGCACATGAACAAACACTTCTATATGCAAACTTACAAAACGAGCAAAGAAACGAACAGCTATATACATATATCCACAACGACCAATACATCCTTACATTTACATATATATATGTGTGTGTATGTGCGTGTGTATTAATGTATGCATGTGTATATATATATATATGTGTATATATATATATATATATATATATATATACACACACATATAT
>NC_069004.1:26790036-26791241 GCF_001194135.2 Octopus bimaculoides
GTTTGATCTGCGAAAAATCTTCGCTTCTTTCCCTCCTTTTTATACTCCCTGTTATTTCTTCTTCTTCTTCTTCTTCTTCTTCTTCTTCTTCTTCTTCTTCTTCTTCTTCTTCTTCTTCTTTTTCTTCTTCTTTTCTCTTTTTCTTTCCTCTTCTTCTTTCCTCTTCTACTTCTTTCCTATTTTTGTTTGTCGTCTTCTTCTTCTTCTTTTTCTTCTTCTTCTTCTTCTTCTTCTTCTTCTTCTTCTTCTTCTTCTTCTTCTTCTTCTTCTTCTTCTTCTTCCTCTTCACAATATTATTATTTGTATTACTGTCGCTGTTGCTATTTCGCATTTTCATCTTTGTGCTTCCACTTTCTCTTTCCTTCTCTACCTCTTCCTCATTTTTATCTTCTTATCATCATCATCGTCATCATTATTATTATTATTATTATTATTATTATTATTATTTATCTTTACTATTATTACTCTTGTTATAATTCTTCATCTTCATCCTTTTATATTTTCCTCTACAGCTTACGTTTTACCTTGATCCTCATCTCCTTTACGTTTTTGTTTTTTTACTTTTCCGCTTTATCCTTTTCTTCTCTTTTCTTCTCATTTCTTTTCCTCCGCCATCTTCTACTCCTTTATCTTCATCTGTCTCCCTCCATTCTACGTCACATTCAACCTACATCAGATCCAAGTCTACATTCCTATACATTACAACATATTTGTTTTTCGACTTATGTTACAATTACATATATATTTTTGTACATATTATTTTTATGTATTTTGCTCTTTGTTCTGTTGGCCAAAACGTTCAGAGTTCTTCCTCTTTCGGTAATCATATTCTTTTGATTCCGTATTTGTAGGCACAGATAAATGCTTTCACATGAATACACGATCGCACGCACAAACAGTTAGGCATAAACGCATTCTATACTATATTACATTAAACTATACACATATACTTCGATACATAAATGTACATATACATATATATATACATAAAAAGTAAAAAGAAAAAGAGTCAAATAAGTACAGTTCGACAGCTTTTTAACCACTACAAATGTTTCGATACATACAAATCCACATATATACAGGATTTAAAGTTAATTTTAAATTTAAATGGAATTATGTAACGGTTTATAAGAAGATTTATATGTATCGCTTCAGGCGATATTCAATTGCTGTCTCCGTAGGAAAATCTAGATTTGCATGTTAAA
>NC_069004.1:26791363-26792499 GCF_001194135.2 Octopus bimaculoides
ATACATACATATATATATACATATACATACAGATATATATACATAAAAAGTAAAAAGAAAAAGAGTCAAATAAGTACAGTTCGACAGCTTTTTAACCACTACAAATGTTTCGATACATACAAATCCACATATATACAGGATTTAAAGTTAATTTTAAATTTAAATGGAATTATGTAACGGTTTATAAGAAGATTTATATGTATCGCTTCAGGCGATATTCAATTGCTGTCTCCGTAGGAAAATCTAGATTTGCATGTTAAAACATCCATGGCTCCTTTGAAACACACGAGGAATACCTAAAACTAGAATTGGTAGCATACCATAATAATACTACCGGCTATTTGGGAATTTTAAGCGAGAACGAGCTCTATTTGTACTCTAATACGTTCTTAACAGAACACACATCAACTATATACATACATACCTGCACACACACACACACACACACACACACACACACACACACACACACACACACACACACACACACACACACACACACACACAGATATATATATATATGCATTAATGGGTATAATGGACCTTGTGTATTTTACCCCAGTGTCACTTTGATGGCATGCGCTGCTCTCTCACTCAATAATAATAATAATAATAATAATAATAATAATAATAATAATAATAATAATAATGATGATGATGATAGCAACAGCATCGAAAAATACCTTAGGAATGAGAACCCAAATTCGAAATTTCCCCAAGACACCTGATGAAGGCTGGAGGGTATATCAGTCGAAATGTGTTAACAACAGACGAGAGGAGGACAAATATCCGTCAATTGTAAATAATGTAATTAATGTACATAATTCCTCATCTCTTAAATATAGAACTGTATTTGAACTACAAGTTTTTCACAAATTTAAATATACGTTGCATTCACTAAGGAGTAGATTTTGATGTTTAATATACTATATTGATTCGTTTCAGGTGAAATTTTCCGTGTTCATTTGTAGCCGTCTCTCATTCTCTCATGACTCTATTTTTATTAATGATAATGTAATATATATTCATTTCAATGTTTTCATTTCATGTTTTAATTCACTATTTGCAAAACAAACAGTTTATTCTATATACGTGATGTAAAAAAAAATATTTATTTATTTATTGAATGACTGCTA
>NC_069004.1:26792968-26797968 GCF_001194135.2 Octopus bimaculoides
CTCTCTCTCTCTCTCTCTCTCTCTCTCTCTCTCTCTCTCTCACACACACACACACACACACATACACTCACACGGTGTCTCTCTAATATAAAAATACACACTGTCTCTGTAATATAAGCACATACACACACACAAACTCCAGGTTCGATTTCGTTATTACACAAATATCACATTAGAATTTTGCAATTCAACATTGGGCGTCCAAAAAAATGTGACTGAAAAAGAACATTTAGCAGAAGAAGCCCGACGGCAGAGAGAAAGACGAGCAACTGAATCAGATAAAATCAGGGCAAAGCAACGGAAACAAATGTCTGAATATGCAAGCAGACTTAGAGATGATTCTGTTTCCGCTACACATGACCAACAGGTTAGTGTATGAGAGGTGAATATTCTACTTTAAAATAAGACACTGAGTCAGCTTTCACCGTCTGTGACTGTTCAGCTGTATATTGATAATCAGTATCAAACGGGAAGCCTTTCAAACTTCAGTGAGGTACAAACACAAACACCAGTGCCAACAAACATGGGTGCTGAGAGACGAAACCGAATATTTACTGCAGGAGCACAGACGAATAAATTTTCAAAAGGATTAGCAATGAAAGTCTGTTTCGATCATTTTCATGAACAAGATGTCCTGTCTATTGTACAGCCGCATAATACAGGGCTGTACATAATGTATGTTCATACAGAGCTTACAGATGGGTTGCTGAATTGAAACCTCTATGTTGCTTTGTCAACTAAAACTTGACAAACTACTTCCCCTTCGTAGTTGGACTGCCTGTATGTTACATACAGTTCTATATTTAAGAGATGAGGAATTATGTACATTATTTATATTTGATGGAAATTTGTCCTCATCTTTGTTGTTAACACAACATTTCGGCTGATATACTCTCCAGCCTTCATTTGCGAAGTGTTGTATTATTCTTGAATACTGTACTGTTGTCATATGGGCTGCATTTCTTTTCGGAGAGGCCTTTCACATAGGGTAGACAAATTGGTCAGTTTATGGGTTTCATACCCCTCTTTTCTTCATAATTGGAGTGGATAGTATGTTTTAGGAGAAGTTGTTGCTTAATAGATTGTTACTTAGCTTAATCATTTCTTCGAGGTGCGTATCAGGATCGCGGGCTACTTACCCAAAGATTCCGAGTTCGATTCCAAGCAGTGACTTGAATAATAATAATAATGATGATGATGATGATGATGATGATGATGATGATGATGATGATGATGATGATGATGATGATGATGATAATAATAATAATAATAATAATAATAATAATAATAATAATAATATTAATAATAATAATAATGAGAAGAAGAAGAAGAAGAAGAAGAAGAAGAAGAAGAAGAAGAAGAAGAAGAAGAACAACAACAACAACAACAACAACAACAACAACAATAACAACAATAACAACAACAACAGCAACATCAAAAAATGCCTTAGGATTGAGAACCCAGGTTCGAAATTTCCCCGAGACACCTGATGAAGGCTGGAGAGTATATCAGTCGAAACGTTGTGTTAACAACGAACAAGATGAGAACAAATTTCTGTGAAATGTAAATACTGTAAATAGTGTACCTTCATATTTGTTCAAAAAAGAGAAATTACGACTGTGATAATATAATGAGAGCAACATTTACTATACAAAGAAATAATTAGACGTAAAATATAAAAATTATTCGATTTGAGAATCAAATGGTAAAATATTAGCAAGTGGCTAACAGAAAACCGCCCGGGAGCGGTCTTTTTGCTAGTATGTATAATGTTGTTAAAGTATAGGCAAGAAGGTTGGACGTTGCGTTGGATCTAATTGTCGTAAATGTGTTTGTCCTTGTAAGAAAATAGATTTGATATTACCTCAGTTGCTTAGGAAATTTGTTATAGTATTATAGTTCTGTACGTTATAGTTTTGGAGTACAAAGCGGTGGGTAATTATATTATTGTACGTAAAGAGTATTAAGCGCTATTTATTTGTTAATGATTAGAGAATAAGAATAGGCTACAATTTCTGTGATAATGTTATATACGAATTAGTTAGACTTGGTTCAGGTGTAGGTAGGAGGTGGCGTTGGAAGACGGAGATTACGATGAAGAAGAAGAAGAAAAAGAAATAAGAGAAGCAAAGAAACGAAACAATAAAGCGGGAAAATAAAGAAGAATTAAATGGGAATTAAATGGTGGATATTTTGGCTGAATCGTTATATTCCTAAACTATTTCAGATTCCCTAGTTACCCTATCAGAATGAATTTCAATACAGAATTTTTTACAAAGGAATCAGAGGGGTGATGCATACCTTGTGTGCACTCAACGATAAAAAATAATTTAATTTAATAAATATATAGGCGCAGGAGTGGCTGTGTGGTAAGTAGCTTGCTACCAACCACATGGTTCCGGGTTCAGCCCCACTGCGTGGCATCTTGGGCAAGTGTCTTCTACTATAGCCTCGGGCCGACCTAAGCCTTGTGAGTGGATTTGGTAGACGGAAACTGAAAAAAGCCCGTCGTATATATGTATGTATGTGTGTCTGTGTATGTTTGTGTATCTGTGTTTGTCCCCCCAACACCGCTTGACAACCGATCCTGGTGTGTTTACGTCCCCGTCCATTAGCGGTTCGGCAAAAGAGACCGGTAGAATAAGTACTAGGCTTACAAAGAATAAGTCGTGGGGTCGATTTGCTCGACTAAAGGTGGTGCTCCAGCATGGCCACAGTCAAATGACTGAAACAAGTAAAAGAGTAAAAGAGTATTCATATATATAGAATACATATTTCAACAAAAGAGTTATTTCTTCTGTTTATAGTTTATGCTTATGTAACAAAGACAGAAAAAAACATTTTGATCACTCGTCCGCCACTTTTGAAGATAATCTAAAATAATGAGTTCGAATAACTCAGCCAATGAGTATTTCTGCCAAATTTGGTGAAAATCCGTTCAGCCGTTTTTCAGTAATTTTGCAAACACTCAGACAAACGGATAAAGAGAAGCGACTACAATACCCTGCTTTCGCTTACACGCGCAGGGTAACGGAGAGGATAAACAGATTGTAGTTAATTAAACGTTAGTTTGATTAGAGCTGTTTTTGATAGTTATTGTGAAGCCATTTACAGAGGAACTCGGCTTAGTTTATTATGGAGCTTTCGGCCTAAAATGGAGATTTTAGACGAAGTTTGGAACACGAATGTAATTAGGACAATGCAGGGCCTTTTATTCCTTCTAATTCTTTTATTTGTTTCAGTTATTTGACTGCGGCCATGCTGGAGTACTGCCTTGAAGGGTTTTAGCAGAACAAATCGAACCCAGGACTTATTTTTGTAAAGCCTAGTGCTTATTCTATGGTCACTTTTGTCGAGCTACTAGGTTGCGGGGGCGTAAACACACCAACACCGGTTGTCAAGTGGTGATGAAGGGACTAACACAGACACCAAGACACACGCACATAGACATATACATACCAAATCCACTCACAAGGCTTTGATCGACTCAAGGCTATAGTAGAAGATACCCAAGGTTCCACGCAGTGGGACTGAACCCAGAACCATGTGGTTGGGAAGCAAGCTTCTTACGACACAGCCACGCCTGCACTTATATGTATAATTTTCTATTATTAGTTCATATTTAAAACTGATCGAGAGGTAAATATTTAAATTAATATATTTGGTGTAGGCTGCTTAAAGCAAGAATTGGGTCTGTTAGCCATCAGAAAGCCGCATCATCTACAGCACTTCTACCTCTGAACTGAAATTACTAAATACCCGAAAACAAGTCCTTGCCGGTGACGAGGAAATATATTTCAATTAAGAATAGAGAGGCTTCATGTATAATGTACAATGGTTTTATTGGAGTATCAATAAGATAAATTAAAAGATTTGATTTAATTTCAGTTCGATAATGGACACTTTTCATTTGCAGGTAAAGTAATTAGCGAAGTTTGTCATTCTCATAGTGGTTGAGTTGTCCATTTTAGCCATTTGTATCCCGTCTCGTGCTTAGCGTCTTCTGAATTTAGCCTTAGTGAGGATTTAAAGAAAAGAAAGAAATCAGACACTAACAGATGTAGATATATAGATACTATTTTCGTTTCAAATTAAAGCTCTTCTTAATTGTTACTATTTAAAATTTATCAAAAGAGTTTGGAGTCTAATTGGAGTGATACGGGTGTCGATAAGATTAATTGTTTCGGCGTTTCGGTTAAGATTTTAGACAAATCTATTGTTATTAATGTTTATGATAAAACAAGTGAGTCGAAATTTCAAATAGTGACTACACTAACGGTGCCCAAGCATAGCCACAGCCTTTGGGCTGAAACGCATGAAAGAATAAGAGAATATGTAATCAAAAAGAATATCACAATGAAATTATTTCAAAAAACATTAAACATATTCGAAAGTATCATATCCAAAATATATTACAACAACTGAATCACTCCAAGGTGACTTATTCCAAAGTAAATTCTTTCATTGAAATAATTTCAAAATATATAATTAAATACACTGAAATATATGATTACAAAGATATACTCTTAAATATTCCAAGATGCATTAATAAAATATTCATTGCAATTTGCATGTATAATGAATGTATGAAATTATGATATACGCAATTAAAGCAGTATTAAATTAAAATAGAAGTAACGTATATTGCCACTTCAATATGTCTGTTCTGTAGGAACAGACGTTACTACCACTTTTAACCCTAGGAGAAGCCTCCTCCAGTTGGTTACTGAAGCAGACATATCGGGTGCAGATCCTCTTCGGGTTAAAAACGGCAGTAACTTTGTTTCATATGGAAAAGCCATGTTGAAGTGGTGATAAGCATTACTTCTCAGTATAGTTGCTCTTTTCATCACTTATACAGATTTTCTAATTAGCTACTTTGCTTGAGACATTGTTTCAAGAAACCTCAAAATTGTTCATTAGGGAAAGTGTAAATTTCATGAAAAGTATTACACTGTTACGAAAAAGCATGCATGCAAAAACTTGAATACTTACATTAT
>NC_069004.1:26800118-26805138 GCF_001194135.2 Octopus bimaculoides
GATTTTTTTTATTGCTATTGTTGTTGTTGTTGTTGTTGTTATGCCCCCTTTTTCCTGAAGTTTTGTAATCTAAAATTTATTATCTTTCTAACATGATGATGCAAACCTTTTTGGGATTAACAAAAACCAGAATAAAAACGAAAACGAGGTTGATGATGACGATAATGATGATGATAATGATAATGATGAAGTTTACATGATGATGATGATGATGATGATGATGACGATGACGATGATGCTGATGATGATGAAGGTGACATTGACGATGATGAGGATGATGATGATAATGATAAAGATGATGGTGGTTATGATGATGATGTTGATGATGTTGATGACGATGATGATGATGACGATGATGATGACGACGAAGGCGACAACAAAGTGGTTGATGATCATGATGATGAAAACGATGACGATGATGACGATGATGATGGTGATGAGGATGATGAAGATGATGGTGATGATGATGATGATGATGATGATGATGACGACGGCGAAGGCGACAACAAAGAGGATGATGATTATGATGATGAAGACGATGATGATGATGACGATAATGACGATGATGATGATGACGATGATGATGGCGATGACGATAAGCTCTTTTTATCAGTCACAATGTCTGGAACCAACAGGAAGCTAATAAGGTAACATTAAACGGAGCTGGGGAGGTGGGGAGGGGGATTACGAAAACGTGTGCAAAATTGACGGAAACGATACACAAAGACGTCGTCAAGGATTACCATCCATGTTAGACAATATATATATAATCGGATAAATGCGAAAATTTACAAACTCAAATACTTACGCAGATCAAAATTAAAATAAAAAATAAGTAATTGGAGAATTTTATATATTATTTAAATCTCAATTTGCGTAGATTTGGACAGACAACATCTACGATAACGTTTGCAGTCTGCTTCCTTATTTATGATGTTCTGGGATGGTTGTTCCGGAATCTTCTATGTGGAATCGTTGTTTTATGTCTGGCACGTGAAGGACTTCACTTTGTGTTTTCTGTCAGTTTCATCTTCATTCTTGTTACAGTCGTTGGACTGCGGTCATGCTGGGCCACCACCATTGAAGAGGTCTTAGTCGAATAAATTGACCCCTGTATTTGTTTTTGTCTTTTTTTAAAGTCTAGTGATTATTCTACCGGTCTATTTTGTCAAGCCGATAATTTACGGGGACTTAAACACATCAGCACCGGTTGTCAAGCAATGGTGGAGGACAATCATAGACACACACACACTCACTCACTCACTCACTCACTCACACTCACACACTCACTCACACATACACACATACACACATACACTCACACACACAAACATACACATACTCACTCATTCACACATACGCTCACACACATATACACACACAAACACAGCACACATTCACTCACTCGCTCACACATACACACAAACATACACTCACATACACACACATACACACACATACACACACACGGCAGCGTTCTTTCAGTTTGCATCTACCACGTCTACTGACAAGGCTTCGGTAGGTTCGAAGCTATAGGAGAAACTCGAACCGGAACCATGTCGCTGAGAAGCAAGCCTCTTACCACACAGCCACGCCTGCGCATTTTTGTTTCATCACTTCTTTAATATCTTCTTGCTTCCTTTTTGGAAAAAGTCAAATGTCTCCCCATCAGTTTCTGTTTGATTCTTATTCTCTTATGTGGATGGCACGGCACTGCTCAGCGGATCTGTTTCACAGTCACATTTTGTTAATTATAATTGTTGCTGCTGTTGTTGGTTCTTCATGATCTGTGTCTGTTATGACTCGGTTGTCGTAATAATAACGAGTCAATTTCATTTCCCGAGTCACGTGTTGTGTTACTGGAACCGACAACTTCTATCATTTGTCCTTGCTGCTTTTGTTCTTTTATGATTTCACTTCAAAAAACTTTAAGATGATTCTTGCTTCCGCCTATGTAGCAGCTAGGTCATCTACCTTGGATGCTATACTTTAAAGTCTCCCTCCCAATGCTCTCTGTATGACACAATTCTTGTATTGTTTTGTGTATTTAGGGAGGCACGGGAGATTGTATGTTCAAGGTGATTCTACCCGACTACATATCTTCAAAAGTTATGTCTGTGCTATGCACCTTCCATATTGTCACTTGAAAGCGATCATTACCCATGGGGATCGACATCATCATCGATATCCTTGGCGATGACCCTCGTGTTCCTTCTACCTAACAACTGCACCACCAGCTGATGAACAGATGTGCCACGTAAAATTTGAATTACGGTTTCGCTCATCCTGTTTTCAAACTGACCCATAATACAATATAACACCCCTCATCCTACCTCACAATGAAGGATATTGCACTTGAAATGTCTGCCAAGATTGTTACTAACTTCTACCTGGATAAAACAAGGTAAATCTCTGTGATCTTGACAAAACACAATTTATTTATTTCCGTCTTCCATGTACCTCGGTATTGGATTGCAGTGGGCAGCCGGTTATCACGTGTACAAAATACGTCCAGAGTTTCATCTTTGAAACAAAGTTTTCTATATCAATGGATTCTTTTTTATTTTGCTTTAAAAGTTTGCGAAGGATGCTATTCTATATTTTATGTTAACATCTTTTGTGATGTATGCGTATTGTTGTTGTTGCTGTTATTGATCTGCTGCTGTTATTGATCTTGTTGTCATTGTTGTTGTTGCCAGCATTTCCACTTAGTTTATTCCCATTCGATACAAAGATTCTAACATTTTCTTTTGTGGTGACCATTAATATTTTGCGTTGCAAATGATATCGTATTACGCGTAGTTGCTTTCTGTACGTTTTCTGTTTTCTTTTGCGGGAATGGTGAATAATATTCGAATGGTGGTAACGAGAAGGCAAAAAGAAATCAAATGCGCCTAAAAATTAAAGACAACACTATTTTCTCCTTTTGACATCCCTTCTTGAGGAAACCTCCAAACTTTAAGAAGCTATCCGTATGTGAGTATTTTTGACAAAAATGTATCACCGTGTATCAAGTAAAATCTTTTTCTTTGGCAAGTAGAGGAAATAACAACAGTAGTAGTAGTAGTAGTAGTAGTAGTAGTAATTGGGGCTACAATAAAGGTGGAGCACTGCTTGGAACCGTTCGTATATTCCGGATGACGAAATACTGCTTAGCATTGCGTCTGGCGTTCTAACGATTCTACCAGCACGCCGCCATCGTCTTAATACTACAAGTAATAAATAATATTTATTTCTTTATTGCCCACAAGGGGCTAAACATAGAAGAGACAAACAAGGACTGACAAATGGATTAAGTGGATTACATCAACCCCAGTACGTAACTGGTACTTATTTAATCGACCCCGAAAAGAAGAAAAGCAAAGTCGACCTCGGCAAAATTTGAGCTCAGAACGTAGCAGTAGACTAAATACTGCTTAGCATTGCGTCCGGCGTTCTAACGATTCTGCCAGCTCACCGACTTCTTCTTCATACTGCTAATAATAAATAATATTAAAAGACATAGATTAATACCTTCTGGGTTCTTTTTTTCTTTTCTTTACAAATGCATTTTCAGTAATCTGCATGTAATATTTCTTGTAATATCTTCAATTGATATTCGTAAAAGACGATATTTGGGAAATTAAAAGCACTTTCGGCATTGGCTGCCACGGCAGGAAAACGGTGCAGTGAGCATTGTGTTGCACAATGGCTTAACACATGCACCGTTTTAAATTAATTAAACGAAAAATTCCCTGAAGATTTGTTAAAATCTGTTCGAAGATTTCTCGAACAAATGTCTTCGCTGTAAAATGTTCATGACATCTTGTAAATAATTAATTCGTGTAAAAATTGATTGCTATTTTCAGCTTTGACTACGTCTTCTCTCTCCCACACTCCATCATCACCGTTTCTCTTAATCTCCCTCTCTGTGTGTCCTTTTTCTCCCCCCCCCCTTTCTGTGTTGCACGCTCACTAAGCACGCACAATGACATCATATACGCCAAACGAACACACTCACGCCACACGCAGACCCTCATCTAAATCCCGAACAGTCATCGCTTTCTCATTACATTATATATCTCCTCTCTCTTTCTTTCTCTCTCTCTCTTTCTCTCTCTCTCTCTCTCACCATTCCCCTTTCTCTCCCCTATCTTTCGCTCTATCCATTCCCTCTCTCACACTTTTTATATTTCAATTTACCCTTCTCTCAGTTTTATTAGTCTTCTGCCACCTCAAGCTCTTTCCCGCTTTCCCCTCACGCCATGTCTTCTTGCATCCCTCTCTTCCTCCTCCTCTCTCTCTTTTATATCTTTCATTTGCCCCTCTCTCAGTTATATTAGTCCTCTTTCCCGCTTTTCCCCTTCACTATGTCTTCCTGTTTCCCTCACTCTCTCCCTCTGTCTCTCTCCTTCCTTTTCACTCTGTCTCTGTCTCCCTCTGTATATATGTGCATGTGAGTAAGTAAATATATGTATGTCTAAATACGAATGAAGTAAATGTGTGTACCCTCGTGTGTTTGCCTGTCGACGTGCGTGTATATGTGAGTAATATGCATGTATATATAAATACATACATATACAAATATTTTATACACATGTGCACCAGCATGACCGCAGCCACTTGGCTGAAACACATAAATAAATAAATATATGTAAGAACGAGTGAATGTGTATTTGAGTGTGTGATTGTCTGAGCATATGTGTGCGTGCGTAAGAATATGCATGTGTATACAGGAATGAAGTACCATGTATATGAATGTGTGTTTGTCTGTGTATGTGTGTATGTGTCTGTGCATGTCTGTGTGTGTAAGAATAAAAACGTACATAGCAGTGAGTGAGTGAGTGTGTATATACGTGCATGTGTATACGTGTGTAAGGATTACAATAAATATGTCTGTGACATATAGTAGTGAGAGAATGTGTTTATGAGGAGATGTTTGTATGTGTTTGTGCGAGCATTTACTTACGTACCTATGCGTGTGTGTGTGTGTGTTTGTGTGTGTGTGTGTGTGTGTGTGTGTGTGTGTGTGTGTGTGTGT